>NC_046381.1:32772090-32868480 GCF_011125445.2 Fundulus heteroclitus | reverse complement strand
GTGGGGGGGGGGGGGGGGGGGGTCAGTGAGAGTTTAACAAACACAAAAGTCTGTCTATGATCTGACCTGATCCACAGTTCCACCCCTGAGCAAAATGACTCCATTCAGAAGCAGTTGTCACGCTGCTGCACTTCCCGCTGTAGGAAATCAAAATGTCTGCACTGGTATGACCAAATCTGATGCAGACCTGATAACGGGGAGAATAAGCCCAAAATAATGGCTCACCTCTGTGAAATTATTTCAAATCAGCGGGTGACAGAGTGAAGATTAAACTGATTGTTGTGTCTTATTTCCCCCTTCCTCTGTCGGATGCTTGGTTACAAAACCGTCTCCTGTCTACTTGCTGACGTCACAGATTGTTCTTGCCTGGCGTGAGTCTGTGGGCTCTTGGTGGTTTCTCTTCCTCTTTTATTATAGCTCAGCAAGCAGATACAGCCCGGGGGAAAACTCATTTTGAAACTTTACTGCGTACAGTTGATTAGCTAGCACATTTCTTCACCGTCACTGCTGTATATATTCGTTTCTAGGTGTTTCCTAGGTGTGTTTTTCTTTACCCTGTCATCACCTTAAATGCCAAGGACGGTTCAAGGGAGGGAGGTGGAGGTCTGATGGAGAACCTCCAGCTCAATCGGATCCATTTACACCACAGGCATTTAGACATAGGCCTGAGATCTGTTGCGGGGGTAAGCGTTTAGGGCCGTTATAGCTTCTAGGTTTTTGCACAATAAAAAAAATGCATTTTTGACGAGTGTTAAATTTAAGGCATTAAAATTATTCACGTTTTTAAATCAAGCATAGTATTCGTTTTTCTTTTTATCTGATGTCAGGCAATAGTTAAGTTTTAACAATGTTAAAGGTTGTGGGTTTAGTCAACCTTTATTCTCGTTCATGGATTCCAACGGAGAACACTAAAGTAAATTATAAAATAGACGTTAAGCTAGGTTTATCACATCCATTTACTAGCAGTTTGACTTGGTTTTTGTATGATGTTGCGACATAGTAAATATAATAAATTAGGGTTTGAAATAATACACTGGAAACAAGATGTTGGTTATTACATTTCCCTAATGGGTAACTGACAATTACCAAGCTCGTTTTTTTTTAGAGTACACTTTACCGTAGCTGCCACGCTCATTCTTTATTTGTTGCTGAGCCATGTCTTGGTGCTGTTTTGCACATATACAAATGCGAAGCTATCACCCACCCAACAAGAGGTTTCGTGCTGTTGGTCACCAACTTATTGTTGCAATTAAGCACCTGTCAAACAGGTGGATGTACAGAGACTTAATCTTTCCTCGGTAATATAAACTCCACATTTGAGTCTGTAGGGAGGGGAAACCGTTTTTTTCTGCAGCAGACAAAGCAACCACACGCTGCACTCCCGGCTGAAACTACGACCACAACACAAGCACACAATGCCGCACAAAGCAACATGTAGTTGGACATTGTGTTTAGCCACGTAGGATGTCGACGGTTAGGGTTAGTATTGACATCTAGCCTCGATGGGGCTTCATTCGGCATCTTTTTCTTTTCCCCCCAGTACACACAAAATGACAAATAAATGAGTTGAAATGATTGGTTGTAAACCTTGTGTATTTTGCACTGAAAAAAAAAGATGATAGGTTTAAAACCACTTTAAATCACTTGTTGAATGCCTGGTAAAACATCGCATGTGCTGTTTCACTCGGAAGTCTTCATAGTTTCTCACTTCAGTGTTTAGTTTATGTAAATAAAATCTGAAGGAGAAAGCATTAAAAAAAAAAGAAGACATTTTTAGGACTAAACCGTTTACATGCCTGCTCCGTGTGAAAGTCACTCACGCAGTGCAAGCCACTGTCTACTGCGGCTGCATGCTCATCCAGGAAGACGCAATCTGCTGGGTTTCCTCAGATAGAAAAGCTTTGAACCAATCTGTGCGTACGATTCGACTGAACTGACTGCGTAAAGTGCCTCGAGATGACATGTGCTTTGAATTTGTGCTCCATAAATAAACTGAATTGAATTGAATGGAATTAAAACATTGGATGATTACTTTTATTGTAAACCAGCCATAAGACAATAATGATTCCAAAACATTTGTTTTTCTGACACACAAAAATAACAGCGGCTGAGACATTGTGACCCAGGCTATCGGTTGAATATACAAGCATTAGCAATGGGCAAATTCAACAGGGCTTAACAACAACAATACAGACCGCATCAACAAAATATATGTTGCTTTTATCCGTTTATATGTCCTACTTTTATCTCTTGTCACATTTACAGCATCAATGTTATTTTAGTTTGATTTCAGAAATGACCCTACATTTGTTGATTCAAGACCCCAAGTGGGGTCCCGGCCTGAATTAAATTCTAACAATATAATTTGTTCATCTATATTTTTCGATTTTTGCATTTATAGTTTTATTTACACTTTTTTTTCAGGTCAACACAGCAAGTTTTTTTTAGTGCGACAGGAAAGAAGAGACGATCAAAGACTGTTAAATTAATGGTAAATATTTAACGAGCTTAGCAATTACAAAGAGGGCAGAGACCTAACATTGTAGAGAGGGAATTACATCCCAGCTGCTGGTGTGCAAACATATTCACACCTGACTGAAAATAATATATATTTAGCTTAATCTTCAAAGAAGCGTGCAAGTTTACACAAGATTCTCATTCTTTAAAGTTAAATGGGTGTAGCATCCATGGAAGGTTACTTTTTTTTATGTCAGGATTCACTATCTTACATCTAAAATCAAAAGTAATAATATTTGGTATAGCTATAGTTTTTTTTAAATCCTGCCTTTATTTTACACAAACGCTATTTTTTAATATACGTTTCCCCCCTTATGATTGTTTAAGAACACAAGGAATAATTCCAGGTAATTGTATTTTCCTTTTCAGCAGATCATCTTTTGATTTGGCTGATTTCCGTCAAATAAGCTGCAATAAAAACTGTCCGTTGCTGGCCTTTATTTACATATACATGCAGGTACATACAGCCTGAAGGCATATTTGTGCAAAGTACGCAGCTGAACCCTGGTTGTTGTGTTCCAACTTGAGAGAATCCCAGATTCGGACCTCCCCAAAAAGCTCCTGCTTCGCGACCTCTAGCTCCATTTGGCTCTCTGAATGAAAAAAGTCGCAGATCCAGTCAATAAATGTGTGTTTGACACTGCAGTCTGTTGTTGAATCTCCCACCTCTACAATCATCAGCCAGCAACTTCACACAGTCCCCTGCTGGACAACGTGGACAAGTGCACCCTAAAAAAAAAAAAAAAAAAAACAAGATTCTTCCTCTGTGAAACTGTTCTTAAGGACAAATGAAACCTAAAGCTGCAGGTTTCATGGTTTCATGTCATATTTTCTGTCGGTGACTCATAGACAATTCTGGCTGTAGTTTGAAACCACAGGAAGGATGTGGACATGTACTTGCTGCTCATCTTAGTCTTGGGCAGAAATGCTCCAGCATCTCTCCGTGTTTGATTATCATGATGGAGGGGGGGGGGAGGGGGGGGGGCAATGTGGGTCAACGCAGTGGATCGGCTGGAGGGCCGTGCAGAGACTCCAGATGTAAACACAGCTAAATCCCTCATGTTCCTCTCTAATTAATCTCATTTGCGGAGCATCAAAGGTCAGAAAAGCCGGTCACTACTGCCACTAATAACGGCAGAGGAGGAGTAAACAAATACGGGCTGCAGGCCAGATGCAGACTCAAAATGCTTGCAGTGTCTCCATAATGTTGTCTTGCATGCTTTAAAAAGGGGGAGCGCAGATCTAAGACAAAACAGCCTTCTTCTAATCCCCATCGCTGCGACCTGACAACGCCGCTCGTTGTCATCACTTGAACAGAGCTTTCTAAAACTCCCTTGGCAGCGCTTCTCTTGCTTGGACAATCCTCAGCATCGCCCTACACCCGGTGAGCAAGAGCTTTCTTTATCTCTCCATGAACCCGTGGCCCTTTGATTACTCAGATTACCACCTGTTCTCCAACTTTGCGTGCCGGCTAAGCTAAGTGAGCGTTCAGGTATACGGCGGGGAGAGCGAGTAAGTGAGTGTGTGTGTGTGTGTGTGAAGGAAGGAGACAACAGGATGCCAGTTGTTGGGTGCCATGCCAAGGCACCGGATGGTGGAGATTAAGCGTACTCTGGAGATCAGGGGGTAAGGGAGCTAAACTTTTAGCACAGACGAAGCTCACAAATCCCCACAGCGACTTCTCAGAAACAACGGCGGGAACTTTGTTTCACCCCTGGCTGCAGACGCGGTGGGCGGTGAACTTCGCGGGACCTCGACTTCCCTCCCCGTTCGCCCTTTTATCCTCCTTACGTGTCCCCCCCCCCACGTGTCCCAGTTACCGAGGTCGACCCAGGTTTCACCAAGTCACGGTTTCAAAAGCGCTAACATTTTCCGTCACACCAGTCATACAGTTTGAAGTCCTTGAAATCAGAAACGTCAGAGAAAGCTTCAGAGAGACCGACGCTGTTTTCGTACAATGCGAAGGGTTGCGTGGCGCAGACAGAGCCCCCCCCCGCTCCCCCACAAACCGCTGCGCACCACTGGTCAGCTGGCTGAAAGAAGCAGGAAGCACCTGGCACACCTACTTTCTTTGCATCTGCGCAACGTGCCGACCAAAGCTGATTCTCGTTCTGAATGAAATGACGACTCACGGACTGAAGCACTCCAGGAAACCCGAGGAGCAGCAGGAGAATCCAGTGACCAGTCGTTGAAAACTGAGAGCTCCAATGCCGGGACAACAATCGCCGGAGCGAGGAACCGGTGAACGTAATCACCCGAACGCACCGCAGCCGTCAGGGGAGCGGGACTAAAAGGGAGTGGAGGGAAAAACGACTTGCTGACACTAAGGGAACCCACGGGGAAACGCTGGGCTCAGAGCGACTAAACACAGGTAAACAAAACTTCAACTCAGAGCCAAGAAGGTTATTTCAGCTTCATTTTCCTTATACTGATAGAAAAGATCTATTTGTCATAAGAAATGCTTTATAGGGCCTGTCAAGGTGTGGAAACTAAAGGAGCGCTACCCTTTAATGAAGTTGCTTCATTAAAAAGCAATTAGATGCCGTTGTGCTTTATGGTTCTACACCTCTGTGTTACTGACCAACGCTGCGTTGCTTATACTCAAGGCTATCATGTTGTTAGAAACTCACACCGGCCCAGGTCAATCATGCAAGTTTATTCTCATAAAACCGAGGGGGCAAAGCCTCATTCGCTCCCGCCATCCCGCTCCATGATCCATTTTTGCAGCTGTACCTACGCCGTTTGCGTTAATGAAGCAGCAGTCGAGCCCGGAGGCAGCTGAAGACGCTCTTCGGCGGGGGGGGGGGGGGGGGGGGGGGGGGGGGGGGGGGGGGCATGAATATTTGAAGTTCGCAGCGGAGCGACACGAGGAGGAGGATGAGCGGGTCAGCGGACGGATTAGAAGACAAGACTCGGAATGGGCCCACTTTCTACTTACACGTAACCCAAGTAAACAAAGGCGCGCCGGCGATTTGAGCCAGATAAACAGACCGACTTTCTTTCTCAGAGGAACCATCTTGAACTCATGAGTCATCCTCAGCAGCAAAATAAAATGTTTATGTGACAGGGCCCCCTCACAAGGCTTTAAATATCCTTTCTGCACGCTTAGGGGGGAAAAAAAAGGGGGGGGGCAAAAAAAGGTGGAAAATAATGCTCGTGGTGAATATTTTACATTTTCAAAAAAAGGATTTCCACTTCCCCGCTGGAATTCATCGGTTTTCATCACTTGTAATACTCTCCATGCTCACATAATAAGAGCAGAGTGGCGACTCTGGCACGCCTCCCGCGGGGGGGGGGGGGGGGGGGGGGGGCAAAAAGCCCTCTGAGCAGCGCGGGGGCAAACGTTCAGGGCCCTCTTTACCTTGGAAGAAGCTTTTGACGCGGAGGTAGGAGACGGCCAGGCGCAGCACGGACAGCTTGTCCAGTTTGGAGATGACGTCCGGGGGGAACGGCAGCAGGCTGGCCAGCCGGTCCAGCTCGGCGTTCAGCCTGTCCCTGTGCCGCTTGGACGGGTTGCTTTTCTCGTTGGCAGAGGACGGCTTCCTGCGGGGACGAGACGGCAGAAGGGATGAGGGGACGTGTGTAAACACGGGGTCAAGAGATCATGGAGAGGAGTTTGCTAAAGTTTGAAAGCAAACTTAAATTTGACTTACATAAGAAATTGTGTTTGTTGAACTTCACCTGTTGCTGCCTTTGAAAATGCTAAAAACCTGTGACAAAAGCTCCGTTTTACACTTTCATCGTCACTGACCCATACATTTTTCAATTTACAATGTTGCTTTTAGGTCAGCAAGATTTGTTTTAGGCTCACTTAGTAAAAATCTACCTGCCATCAGCTCATCAGCTTACATTCTGAAGCAAAACAGACTCCTAAGACTGCTAACTTTGGAAACAGTAGCTACGACTTGGGAGGAAAAAAAAAAAACCTCTTCAACAAAGTTACTTTCACAGAAAAAAAAATCTATTTTCTGTCATTTCTTTAACATGCAAACATGTTTTTCAAGAACTCTCGTAGGGCAAACTAATGCAGACAGACGCGACTCGATAAAAACCACACTGTGCAAAACAAGGATGTCTTTCCTTTCTGCCTTAAATACGCCAGAAAAACACATTTATTTGCCTCTTTTGACAACAAGACACACCAATCCTGCACAATAAAAGAAACTCTGGTGGGCTTGCTCCATTCTTTCCAGCGTTTCCGACTGTAAAGTTAGGCTGCCTGGTCCTCCCTGCTGGAGCCGGGGCTATTAAGCACTCAAACGGAGTGATAATCACAGGGCTTTTTCATTATTATTCAGGCCTACATTTTCTTTCAAGACAGAATCTATAAAGAATCAGAATAACATTTATTCTAAACCTCCAAAAAAAAAAATAGTCCTAACCTAAATGCATGGCTTGACTGAAGTTAACAGATTAAAATGAGATTCTTCTTACTTTGCTGACATAAAAAAAAAGAGACTAAAGCAACCACAAAAACAGCAGAATGCCAAAGCGCTTGTTTCATTTCAGGAGCTGGAGAAGTGTGGTTTGATGTGGCAAAGATTTCCTCTCAGATCAGCAGCAAAAGGCAGGGCCAGTCATAAAAACTTTATAAACACCAACAGGCCTTTTTTCTTTAAAAAAAAAAGAATTACCACGTCCCTCTTTAATAATTTATATAACATTACTTAACATTATTCACAACATCCCTTGGGATCGCAAAAGAGAGCCCGTCATCAAATAAAGTCACTAAAATAAAATAAAAACAGAAGTATATAACAGACAAAAGTAAGCATCTAATTAACCTAGCGTCCCGCCTCATAACTGGGTGCAGATCTTTAAAGCATAAAGTAAGAGGTATAGACAAACATAAGATCTTCTCTAACCTAATGATTTAGTTTCTTACTGATGTGCCACAAAAAAAAAAAGTTCTGAGACTATTATGACCAAAGTTTCTTTCTCTTTTTTTTTTTTTTTTTTTTTTTTACCGGTAAATAACGTATTATCATCAAGTCTTTGATCACTTAGAGAAAGCCTAGATAAATAAGGGTCACGTGGTTGCAAGCGCTTATCTAAAGAAATGCACTGAGATCAAGCACGGCTCCTTAACTGTTTCTGGATGGGCTTCCTCCGCTTTCTGCCCGCATACATGCAGTCTCCTGGTGGGATCATGGTCTTGCGCTCCGCGGAGGTAGCAGGTGCGCTGCGGATAAGACACGGCAAGTTAGAGCTTCCTGGACGAAAGGCCTGGAGGAAGAGCTGTAGGATGACACCTTCAAAAAGCAACATGTTGTTGCACATTATGTCTCCAAAGGTCTGGCCCTGACCTGGGATCAAATGTGCAGAAAATATGTGTATCCCTCCAAAATTGAGCAAAAAAAAAAATGTAATTGGAGAAGTTTTTTTAAATGCTTAAATAGTCAGATGACTAGCTTTAAAAGCTCATCCTTAAGAGTTTTAATCACAACTTAATAACAATAACGTTAACAGGGCAAAAACTGGGGAAAACTAAATTATTTATTAAAAAAAAATCATGAAGCTTTAAAAAAAAAAAAAATCACGGATTAATACACTAACCCAGAATATCCGTGGATTAAATCCAGAATCGATTTGGCTCCAGAATCACATCCACTTTGAAATGTTCCTGAGACGCGCCTGGCGGAGGTGCACCGGCTCCGGGCAGCGATAGGTCCAGCGGGCAGATAAAAACAAGGCGGCCGGGGTCCTGCAGGAGCTCCGCGCTGATGTTTTCATCAGCGTCGCTCTGCTCGGAGGCAGATGTTGGCTGATTCTTTATACCCAATTGAGTCGCCTTGACTTCCTCGCGTTTCAGGTGGCGGATTCGTCTGAATGACATGTCGAGCTCTTCGCACGCAACTCGCTGCCTCGCAAACACCGACGCCAGCGCACACACACAAAACGGGAGCTTACGCTGCGTTCAAGTGCCGCGCGTAAAGGGGAATTAATCGTTTTGCTGCGGTTTGAATTAATAGCACTAAACCAACCTATGCATTTATTCCAACGCATTTTGTAGGCTTGGGGTAATGTCTGCTTTTGTTTGCACACCAGGGCTATCTGGAGTTTTGTGTCACATTTGTCTTTCTTAAAATCAAGAAACATTGTAGTTTTTCTTCAACCAGATGACCTGCAGTTCATAGCAACATGTTCAGAGATAGCAGCACTGCATTAGGCTACTCTTTGTGCCATACTGACACAATTTCTTCCTCTGTTATCTAAAAAAGGGGGGCTTAAACCAAACGATTTGATGAGAAACTAAATTTAAACCTGTGTTGTTACCTGTCTTGATTGAGCACAGCCTGTTGATCAGAAGGGCAAATAAACATTTTTTCCTAACTGTAAATATCACTAAGTTTAATATGCAAGGCAGCCAAATTGGATATTAAAGTCAGGATTGGGGAAAAACTAATGACTTTCTCATTTAAATCAAGCTTTAGGGAGATTTTTGTTAGTTTCCCTCTTTCAAATGATCAACTTCTTAAGCAAAAGTGGAACGCATAACCACACTTTGTTATTTAAACCTTGCAGCGTCAATAGGAAAGATTAGGTGATTTTTTTTTTCTTTTTTCAATAAGAAAAATAACAGCCAGAAGTCCTACGGTGGGCTTCTATTGTTTTCAATGTCTTTCAAGACTTTTGTGTTTGTACTAACAAAGCTGTTATAGAAATTTAACATTAGCTTTTTTTCATTTAACTTTCCATAAGATCAACAAAAAAGACAACATTCGTTAAAACGCAAAAATTACCATTTGTTCGAGAATGAGTTTATTAATGTCAGTTTTAATCTTTTCGAGGAGTAAGTGAATGCAGCATTTGCTTGAAGCGCTTCGCGCGAACTGCCGCGTGCACACACCGACACAGGCTGGCAGAGGGGCGTGGCCACGAGCTCACAGCAGCAGCAGCAGCAGCAGCAGCAGCAGCAGTCGGCGCGTTCAAACAGGACAGGCTGCAGACGCGAGACTTCGCTCCAGAAGTGGGGGCTTTGCAACTAAACTCGACCCTTTTTTTTTCTCTAATGGTGGTCACGGCGCGCGACATTAAAGGGGGGCGTCTTTAAACAGTGGTTACAGCTTCCAGCAACCGGATGACACTGCGGGAAAAGTGTGACAGTTTTTTCGAACGTGAAACAAAGTTGTTTTGTTTACCTCGAAATTGTCCTCTCGCAGTAAAGCTGCGAGATTAACGTTTGGTGCCTCCTGCGTAGGTTCAGATAAGACAGTATCATGGTTCATGGTGATAATGGGACTTATAAAACCGCGCAGTATAAACATACTTTTAAATGTGTCACTAGAAGATTTGTGTATCGTCAGCTCACTTGATTGCCTTGTTTCTGTTGCCTAATGTATATTTAAAGCTGTAGTTGGTAATCCTGCTCAGAAACACTTTTTGTTATACTGGGTGAAATGTTCCTTCCATTCTGAAAGTAGTCAATACATTATGTATTCAGAAAAAGGAGGTTAAAAAAATATTGATTTCTGCAAAAGCTCCAGACCTTTTTTTTAAAAAAAAAATAAGACCTGAATTCTGACTAAAAACTCTGACTAAGCCTGTTAATCGGTCCGAATGGAAACAACCAATCAGATGCCTTCATGTCTCATCCTACCCACGCCCCCCTCTGGCCCTCAAATCGGGCCAGAAAGGAAGCAAACCATGTACAAGTTTATGAGAAGAAGACGATGGCTTCAGTGGGAGATTTTTTTTTTTTCACATGATCCCCCTGAGGAGCGGAAGGGCAGGTAACATGGTCTTGCGTGTGCGCAGTTATTCAAAAAGGGACTTGGGTTTCTTAATTGAAATCTCACCAAATTGGCCTTTAAGTCTAACATTTTCACATAACTCGTGAAAATGTCATCCAGACATTTTCACGAGTTATGTTCTACAAGGGGTGAAAAGCGCAGACAAGTTTTATTTGTTGCATATGTTGGTCTTTCATAACCTAGCTTTATCACAGTCGAAGGATGCGGCCCCTGAATATGGACACACCCAATGTATATAGGCCAGCGATTGATTTCATTGATCTAATGAATCCAATTGCTAATATGCACACTCACCACACACACATGCATGCATTTGAAAATACGGGTGTGGCGTGATCTGTGTATGCTGACCACGGCCGTGGGGTGGGGAGTGACGAGAAAACAAAAGTGGTCCTTTATAATTGTCTCGTTAGCATGAGATAAAACCACCTGTCATATTATTTGCTCTGATAGAAGTAATTGCTCAGTGGAAATTATAAACATGAATTTATAAGTGAACAGAGTGAAACAGAATAAATGTAAAAATTGAAAAGCAAAATTATAAAACGAGGAGCAATTACAAATCTCAGTGACAAAGTAATCATTTTCTCAGATTCTTGAACCCCTCAAATTGTGCTTCCCCAGGTAGAAAGCCATATCGCTCGTTTAAAAAAAACTGATCTCGATAGATTTCCACAAACAGGAGAGAATTGTATTTCTTATAACTGAACAGTTGCAACCATACCAACCATATTTTATTTAGGTTTATTTTCTGCATCTTCAATAAAAAGTCTATTTTCCAATTACGTTTTTGCTTGACGAGGGGTATTTTTTTTTTACACTAGTGTATAATGTGTTGATTTAAATTGTAACCAAATAAAAAGTTTTGATCCAGACTGTTTTTTTTTCTTTCTTTCTTGAAACATGCCAGCTGTAGATGTAACCTTTGTCTTTCCAACTTTTACTGCCATCCTCTCTACCGCCCCCTAGTGTTCAACCCGTGCCAAAACAAGAAACAGACGCACAAGTACACAGGCAACAGGGATAAAACATGTTTCTTGGTCACTTTTAAGATAAAAGTGTTGATGTGTGACTCATCCTCTAAACTGTGTTATGTAATTTTTATGCCTTTCATCTTTAGTTGAATCAACGTTTCATAATGGCCTTTTAGATGGGGGAAAAATAAAATACTGGAAAGGTGGCCATGGGAATGATTTGAATCCTTTTTGATACTTTTCAGCCATGAGGACTGGTAAGGGGGATGTAATGTGGCTCAAGAAGTTTCAATGCCAGCTGTTTTTGTTAGTTCTAAAAAGCTTTGCATTATGGTTGTTTTGCTGAAACTTTGATCTGCAGACTAATAAAGCCTGCTGACAGCATGGAGCTGTCACTGTGCGTTTTGGCAGCAGTAGAGCTGAGGAACTCAGCTATAATCACCTCTGGTCCTTAGTAATAATGCATGCCCGTATGGAGGGGGGGGCATTAAAGTTACTGTGTGAGAAACCAAACCCATGTGTTCTTCACCTACTCGCCTGAACGGTGACCACTAGCATGGAGCAGTCAGCTTGCGCTACTGACAGAGGGGGGGAGGGGGGGGGGGTTCGGGAGCCACGCACGGCTGCGGCACAACAAGTCTGATGGTAACGGACGTTCATAATTGATGGGAGGGTCGGCGTTGGAAGGGAGCTAACGCACACTCGCTGATCCTCTGTCACTGTCATTTAGAGCGAACTCTTTCTTATTAAGAGCCACATGACTGCTCAGATGGAAGTAAACCCATCAGCAGAACAAAGGACACAATATGCAGCGTGTTTCACAATACTGAAGCTCGGACTGGATGGAGAGTGCCCACACCAAATTTAAATCTTTAAATCTTATCAGATTCTAAGGACTATTTGCACGCTTTTAACTAACTTCCCAAGAGGTGTGGCCATCACATTCATCTTTAACATCATATCTCAATAGCACCATATGTGTGTTATGCACGAATTCTGAGCTGGTGTGTCACCAAAACTTCATTATGGCTACATGATGACAGTAAAGACTCTTGATTTAAGTGATAGCGAGTTTTAATTACATGCATTTAGCATGCACCCACTCACTAACCGGATGACTTCCAAAGGCAGTTGCAAGGACTGGATTTTATTTAGGGCTCCGCAGAACACACACAACACACCTAGATTTGTATTTGTAAAAAAAAAATTACATTTTTGCCACGTCTAAATTTCCTTCCACTTCACAATTACGCAATACGCCGTGTCGGTCTGTCAAGTAGTGTGTGTGTGGTTATACGTCTTGTTATAGCTCGTGAAAGAGTGGCATATTTTCGCAAGGCCCTGATCGTAAAAAATGTGAAAGTGCTACGGGACAAAAAGCAGAGAAAGTTCATTAAAGCTGAATCTATGGTCCACATTGACTCCGTATGAAAGGTAAACGACTCCAGGTGAGGTGATCAGCTCACACGCAGAAGACTTTTTGGCCAATTGCGTCGGGCAGGACGTAGGGTCAGCGGAGCCGCTTTATAAGGCCCGACACGCAGAACCGTAGGGTGAGACAAGATTCTTTAATCATCATTGCACACACAGAGCTACTTTATGACGTGGAGCATGTTCCGACTTTCAGAACATGCCCTGATGTGAAGCTCTGAGCCATTTCTAATTTGGTTCGGTTGTAGAGTAGAGCAGTCCGTCTCTCTGGACATCAAGTGGTTAGTGCCACATCTTTTCAGGCTGATGTTTGTTTGTTTGGGGACAATAAGCGGATCTTCTTTGATCTCATAAGACCGCAAATCTCCAATCCAGGACGCCGTTTGAATCACATTCCCCCGAACAAGTAAATGGAAGAAAACGTCATTTTTCAGGACATTGATCAGACTGAATGATAATGAAGATTCCCTTACAACAGGACTGCAACACTATCCTCATAGGAGGATATCCTGCATTCCTTTCAATACTCATGGTGAATCAAAACAGGGAGGATTATACTGTACGTCAAAAGAAGGTCAGCCTTTATAATACTGCTTTCAGTTTTTGATCATTTCCATTTGCAATAATCTGCTAAAATAATAGTTTTCTCTTGAAGGACAACAGCTGAAACGTCTATGGAGCCAGGCAATAAATAAAATTTTAAAACTTATGCTCTGGTTTCTCATTTTTCTCTCATGCGTTCCGTCAGGATTTTGGAGATAATCTTTTGTTGACGTTCGGATTTTTTATTTTTTTTTTCCCCGAGGGTCATTTTATGGGCAGGTGGAGGGTCAAACAGAGATTGACTTCTTTCTCCTGCGTCCCTCCATCATTCTCTAATCTGCTTGGGCTCTTGACTTTACGCAAGAACCAGAGGCAGAAGGGCTTACGCAGCAAGCTGTTTGCGTGACACCCAGGATGCAGAGCGGTTCACAAAGCGCATGAGTCAGCCATGTTTGCTTGATGGAATGATGATAGTGGAAGATAAGTGTCAAAGCAGACAGCAGCTAAGTGCTGAGACATTGTTTGCACAAGCAAACCCAAAAAGTGGTTCTAGACGCCCATGGTGGTTATTGATTGGATTTAGCCTTGAATTACAACTGCTTGAATCCCCCCAGATCCTTGTGTTGGTATAGAAGAAGAAAAATCTGAATGAGAACCTCGTAGACCCCTCCATCTCGTAGGCTCTGCCGATAAAGATATATAAGAGAAATAAAAATCAACACTCTTTAATTGAAGCAAACACTAGGACGATCTCACACTAAGAAACTTTGAGATTAAACTTTCAATGGTTTTTAAATAACGTGTGACATTTCAAAGAGTCCGTGATGCCATGCACTCTAGGGCTGGACGATAATTCAATACCAATATGTCGATCGATAGACGTATCGATGATAGAGGGGGAAAAAAGGGTCAATAAAAAGAAGCAGAATAATAGTTTTTCTCCCTTTTTGCATTCTAGCCATGTAGATTAACAGTACAGTCGCTGCAGCTTCCCAACTAATCAGAAACGCAGACCAAGGAACGCTCCACCGCCAAGCTCCGCCCCCTTCAAAGAGATGCAGTTTTGGTAAAAAAAAAGTTGGTTAAATAAAGGGTTGAGTTTGAATTCTGTATCTAAAATAGGTCGCTAAGCAACAGCATAAAATGGCCAGGGCTGCACTTACAATATATGTTTTGAATTTGTTGATAACGATCAATATCAATCAATATGATTTCTATTTTATCAACATGCCTTTTTTCTACCTCATCCAGCCCTAATGCACTCTAACAAAGTTATCACAGCCTTGGGGAGTGAAACAGGCCCACATCCTCCTCCATACTCAAACGACTACACACCAAATAGAGTTTGTTGTCAGAAAGCGCAATCTTTGTCTGTTCTGACCAAGTCACAATCCTTAGAGATTGTGTGTGTGTGGGTGTTCAGTATTTCCTTGTTGTTTATTGATGTTCATTTTCCTTTTGCCATATCAGTTCATGCTTATCTCCTTACTTTCTGAGTTTATTCTTGTGTTTAATTATTTGCACATGTTGTGTTATTTCTGTTAAATCGCTGTTTAATTTTCCCCTTGGTTAGATAGTTCCTGTGTATCCTAGTTCACCCCTTTCCATGTAAATTAGTCTCTCTTCCTCAGACTCCCTGCACGGCAGCTGATTCACAAGATCGCCTGGTTTTCTTTCTCGTTCTCTCTCTCTCTCTCTCTCTCTCTCTCTCTATATATATATATATATATACATACATGCATACATACATACATACATACATACATACATACATACATATATATATATATATATATACATACATACATATATATATATATATATATTGTATATATTCTCCATTCTTCCAGGGACATTGTACTGTCTGATTTTCCGTCCGTGCTCCATTTCCTGTTTTCCTCGCATCTTTCTGTAAGTTTGATCATTTGTTATTAAATCCTCCTACGCGTCACGCTGCTCTTGAGTTCCTCTCTGAACTTCAGCCCTTCAAGCAACCCACACATCTTGTTAGATGGAACATGTTCATGTTTGTGATGGTGTGACCGAACGGGTTTATCCTGGCAAACCTCCCAGACAAGCAGTTCACAATAAATAGCCTCTGGCTGTTATGTAGACTTGGAGATCTCAAGTCTCTTGTCCATCCCATTGGGAGGAATGGGCCTATGTGGCATTGTAGTTGTATCCTATAGGGAAACAAGAAGTCAAAGGTCACCAATTACTCAGACAATGAGATCAGTTTAAAAAGTGTAAAGTGAAAACAAGTAAATATTTCTAAGTGACAGTAAGTGTGTCTGTAGGGATCTGTATGGTTTTTTTTTTTTAAACTGTACACACTTATTAGCTGTAACAAAATTGAAGATTGAGTCTATCAAAAAATCAAGTTCAGTTAAAAGCAAATGTATATTATAGATTTGTTTACATATTTACCAGGGGAGACAAGAAGTGTGGAGATCCCTGGATGAAAAATGTATAAATAAAAGCTAGTCCTGATGTAAATGGCTGCCCCTCACTTTAGTACAGGAGTACCCAAGACATGCACAAGGGTTGCTCACACCTTAAAACGGTTTGCTCTTATACAGACAGAGGCTGTGATTAATTATTTATCATAATTTGTCCTGTTTTTATCAGAAAAGAGCGTTGGTTGTTGATAGGGGATCACTGATGAAGTACTCAACGTTCACAAATCTGGTTCACTACTTTTTCATTTTATGAAATAATTTTATTTGGGGGATTTTTTTTTTTTTTTTTTTGCATGCTCCAGTTGGGTTCAATTCACAACAAAATCCAGAATGTAATATCAGAAATTCACTTCAATTCACTTCAAAAGTTTCAGATGGCGCAAGTGTCTGGCCACACATTTACAAAAAACGTTGTCTCAAGGCAGTTTTCAATACATACAGATCAAAACTGTATACAGACATAAATAGACATATAGTAAAGATACAGATTCAAATGATACACAAATGTGTGTTCATTAAAGTAAAGCCTTAAGGGACTATGAATGTCTGAAATGAAGAGTCTGAACCTGGTTTAACTTAAAACAGAATGCTTTCATCTTTTGATCTTCACCTCACTCTCAAAGGTAATAACTGATCTTTGGAAACTTGCAGAGTGAAGTGCTAACATATCTTCAGGTGATTATAACACCTTTAAGTTTCAGCTGAAGACCCCCACTGATTTACAAACCTTTCTCTGCTTTGGGGATTTTAGAGAAGCAATATATCTTTATCAGACTCGTCTTTTGTAGTTTTGGTTACTGGTTATTAGGCGGCCTCCGCACAGACGGGTGTTTTCGTCACTCCTTTACATTTAGAGAAATTAAGATCTCATCACTACTTGAAATTCTTGAAAAATAATATGCATTTATTCATTTTTATCGCTTTCAAAACTCTGACCTGCCTTCCCAGATGCGAATGCTACGTTTTCAAAATGTGACGACTTCAGTGCTTTTTGGTGGAAAACCCAAAGCAAAATGTAATTTTACACCTTATCTCGCCTCTTCACGCCTCTCCACACTCTCAACCTCAACTCAGATCTTATGTATAAACCCAGCTGTGGCAACAGAAAGGATTTTCTGCCTTATTTGGTTCAAGATCTACATCTAGACCCTCCGTCAGGAATCTGTCTAGCAAGGTTTTGTACTAGCACAACGGACGTAATCTTACTCATACAGAATATGGATATTTTAAAACGTGTTAGTCTTTGATCTTATTACATTCAGATGTATGTATTTTTTTGTCATTGCTTTAAACCAAGTGCACTGAGAATGCACTGCTGACCTCTGGGGACAATCCAAAAAAAAATCTTGATCTGCACAGAGCAAATCAGCTTAGGTTACATGCAGACATATTCCAAGTTCATTCACTCAGACTCTTGTATCTCATATGACTGGACCACTTCATGCTCACATAGTAGACATCTTGGCTGGGATCTTGTGTAAAAAAAAAAAAAAAAAAAAAAAAATCAAATGCACTTTTCTAATTCACCAAAAAGCATTTTTACGCATCTTTACCTAGTCACAGCGCACGGCTGGTTTCCAGAACGCAATCATTATTCATGACTGGCGTTTCCAACCACAGCGCAACTACTGTACTGACAGCTACAAACAATATTATTTAATGTTATTCAATCTAATGGAAAGCGTATGCGCATGAAAACAATTATGAGGAAATCGAATGAGTCACTCCATTTGCTTCCCACATGCCACAGCCATGTTAATATGTTCCAAATGTAGCCGTCGCTCCCGCATGTTCCTGCCCATGAACGTCCATCTGAGCCATCTGAACAGGAGAGGGAAGCCTTCCTGCGCTGCAGCCATGGTTTTCATTAAACCCTACAAGAAGTCTGTCGCCTGCCTGTCGGGTCCGTCCGTATCAGGCTCATCGGGGGGAAAATGGGTTTAAAGAGGCCAGTGTGCTCCGGCTTTGGGTCAGCTTTGGGATTGACGGTGGGTGTTGATGCGCTTTGGAGAATAGTGATGAAGAGGCTTTAAGCCAGAAGTTCTTTAGTAAAATCATTTTTTTTACCCTTGGACATGAAATTCCAACCAATAAGCCACCAATATGTAAAACCGAAGCGTTGTATGGTGAATGTATGAGGACAGTGGGCCAAATACTAGAAAACTCAAACCTCAGCTGAAAACCAGGTTTTGCCTTTTCTCATTTCTCTTTTATGTCTGAGCCATTTACCTAGATATATCAGACATGTTTAGAGTTACAGAAAGAGCAATCTCATCATTTTAAAGCACTCAACAGCCTTAGAAATTACTTAGGAATTAGGAATGATGAGAACAATCAATAAAACGACTGTGAAGAAATAAAAAGTTGGCGAGGGCAAAGATGTTACAGCCCTTTTTTTTCGTCTTTTTTTTAAACAGCGTCCTGTCTGGCAGTGTAGCATTGAGAATTGTTGTCTTAATGCCAAAAAGAGCCCAACAGATTTTACCTGCACAAGCGGAGCCATACCCCTTTCGCTTGATTTATACGTGCCAGTAGCTTTATTATAATTTACAGCCCTTTTAACATGACAAACATATCAGCCTTCCAACCTTTCTACACAGGTTACAACCAATAATCAAGCATGACTCATGCGGTCTATACATGTGTTCTGCAACCTCTTAAAACCTGTCTAAACGTTCATGTTTGCTTATAGCGTCCTTTATTTCCTGCTGTTTCCTCGTGTTTCATCACTATTTCACGACTGTTTTCATGTCACAACGTTTAATACTGCATTGGAATAAAGGTTCATTCGCCATAGTTTTTAGAGAGACATTTTGCAGGTACTAACATTTGTCTGTAAAAGAAATTTAAGGTTCTTTAAGTCTTGTATTTATTTTTATTATTTTGGCATTTTTTAAAAATAATTGTTTACATTTATTTTTTTGTGCATGTCTTTGTTTATTTATTTGTTCATTTGCTGAAGAATTATTTATAATTATTTGAGTTAGAGCCATTCAGCTACTAAGTAGTGAAGCAAGTTTCAGTACAACCCTCTACTAAACACTGAAGCGGGTAAAGGGGGCTCTGAAAAGTTGTTTTCTGTGTGAAATTATCTGTTAAATACTTTATTAGCTGTGGTAATAAACAGTCTATGTTCTTAGTCTAACAAGCTCTATTTAATTTAGCTGAAAGATTTAAAAGATTTAAGACGCTTGGACTTGTCCTGCAAAGAGCAGTTTTGCCTTGTAGAAGGAGAGAGCAAATGTTGTTTACGTATGTTTTACTTTTAACACGAAACAGTTTATATATATATATATATATATATATATATATATATATATATATATATATATATATATATATATATACATACATACATACATACATACATACATGCATACCTACATATATATATATATATATATATATATATATATATATATATATATATAGAGAGAGAGAGAGAGAGAGAGAGAGAGAGAGAGAGAGAGAGAGAGAGAGAGAGAGAGAGAGAGAGAGTCTTAGTCTTGTAAATATGTCCCTAAAGGAGAAGGAGAAATTATTATATTAAACCCCTGATATAAAACATCTGAATCTCTGATCAAGTTAAAATCAATTTCTTCCTAATAAGTTTGGGCGTAGATTTAAGATCTGTGGGTTGCAGGAAACCTGCCAGTTGTAAATGATCTTTTCCCCAAACACACCATGTTGCATTTTTGCATCAGGATTCCTGTTTTTTCTGTTTTATTTGTGGTGCAGCTTGGAATATGAGCAGATCCAAAAGTGTGGTTTGGTGTGCTCGGTCTTTGGGCCTGGTGGGAATAGTGCCCACAAATCCCTGAGAATACCAAAACCAATTATTTAGTGATTAAAGAAGTGAACTGCAACCACTGACGGTTACCCCCCTCCATCAGTCATTTATCCCAGAGCTGTACGGCGAGCTGGAGATCTGGCAGCAGAAGCAATGAATGACCTTCATGGGACTAACGTAAATGTATTTTGTCTGCCTTGGCTGAAAAAAGGATTTTAGTGATTTTAGTCACTTCTGTGGGCAGAAGTAGATGAGCTCAGGAGAGCTGAAAGTTTACTGCTCCGGTAGTTTGCTGCCACCTTCTGGAAGAAGGCGGATCTTACAGCCATGTGGAAAGAGTCCAATCCCTTCAGCCTTTGCACATTTCCTTTAAGACTCCATGGGGGAAAAAGGCCTACTTATCTATTTTCACATAAATGCAGATTTTATTATCACACTTTAAGGTCCGGATTGTTTTTTGTTGTATTTTCTGTGAGAACGATTCAAATAAACCAGACACGATGGGCATGTTTCCAGAGAGGCTCCACAGAATTGAGCTCCACAGTCCTGCAGGTTCGCTTCAAGCCTTTTAGTTGTGCGACACCATCTTGATTATAAGCACTGTTGAGGCTATTTTTAAAGGGGCGGCCTATGTTGTTCTATATCCATCTTTCTGTCTACTCCAAACTGCTTCCACAGAGTAATCACCCGTCAGGATGAGGCTGCCTCCTCCGTGTTTGGCTGTGTTTTGGAGGCGACGTTAACTGGCAGCTTTCCTTTTTGGAAATTATAACCAGAGATAGAGCTTTCACTATTTCACACAATCAGAGAATTTAGCTGTGAATTCTGACAGTAATTCAGGTATTTTTAATAGAAATCCCCCCCTCTGGAAACCTTTAGCTACAACTGCCTCACTCTTTCTGGAGAGAAGCGGCATTTTCCTAACCTGACTCTAGTCAGATGACTTTCGCTCCGCCTAGCTCCACTCACATCCATCTGGGACTGATCCATAGGAATTGCCTTTTTTGAAGGCTGGGCCTTATTTTAGATAGTTCCTGTGTATCCTAGTTCACCCCTATCCATATAAATTAGTCTCTCTTCCTTAGACTCCCTGCACTCCAGCTGATTCACCCCTAGTGGCACGCGTTTTATTGCCAAACCCGGTCAGGAGAAGGGCAAAAACATGGTTTCCACCAACAAAAGCCTTCAGAGGCGTTCTCTGATGTTCTTTTAATGAAACAATATTAGGTAGATTGGACAACACGGAAGAAATAGCATCAATGTTAACGCTTGCTTCCTCAACGAGCCGCCATTGTCTGACTCAGTCTCACGGTCGCTTCTCCACTACGTCACATCTATGAAACTCCAGCCCTGCGTCCTGATTGGCTGGACAATAAAATTGGTTGGAGAGAAATCACTCTCTATGGGAGATGTCCCAGATGGATGTGATTGGAGCTAGGCGGAGCTAAGCGTAATGAAATTCATCTGGCTCGTCAGGTTAGCATTTTCTTTGACAATCCTTTCAAACAAGCGATGCTTCTTCAGTCTTTTCGCACATTTCACTGTAACAAAAGAGTCAGAGTTAGTTGTTCTTAGGTTTCATAGTTCAGCCTTACACAGTCTGACCTTCGGTTGAATCGGTTGGATGGACACTCCTGGGAAGACTGTCTTAAATGTTTTCACCTTGAGAGTCATTTTTCTCTCTTACAACCTTTCCCAGCTTGATGGGCAGCAGCAGTTGATTCTCTATTTTTCATTGCTGATGTATTTCCCCTCTTGTCTTGATGTCTTTCTCCTCTTTTCGCACATCCATGTTCCGCAGAGCAAGGAAACAGCCCAAACTTCCAGGTTTTTTTTTAGAGGTGATAACACTTACTGATGACCAATTGACTGAGTGCATTTGATTAGAGGTCCCTGGCTGCTGTTGTCCCTTCTTAGCCTCTTGAGACCCAGGAATTTGAGTTCAAACAGGCTTTTAGACACCTGAAAAGAGGCTGAAAAAGATCATTGTCTCTTCAGACATATATCTGACCAAGTGTCAAAGCTGATTCCAGATCTGTGGGAGAAAGAAAGATCCAGGCTTGAAGAGAAACGGATCATATTCTGGTATCAAAAAGTACTTAGTGCACGTTGTTTCAACTTTGTTTTTCTTAACAGGCGGACATTGGGTCATACGTCAGACATGCTTTGAAACATTGCACATATATGACTCACAATTCTGACCTCAAACGTATTTACGTGAATGGAAATTATTAGGTCTTCATGACATTTTCAAAGATGCGACCACAGAGAAACGCAGGTGAGAATAATTTCCTTTCCCCGTATTAATGGTGAAAGGACACATCGAAGGAAGGACGTTCCTTTCTTTAGACCTCTTATCCCCACATGTCCTTCGGGTGTTTCTGTCGTCTCACTCAGTCCAGTAGCCAAGAAAAGACAATCCAGCCAGCTTTAATTTCCACACACAGTCAATTTACTTCTGACTCAAATGCTTTTATAATACATCTGACATTTTTATTACAAAAGCCAAGTCCTTATACGGTGTACCTCAGGTTTTTGTCTCAATACTCCTGCTTGTTCCCTCTTACTGTGTCCTGTTCCCCAAGCAGCACGCGCTTTGCTTTGTTCCCGGTCTACAACAGGAGGACGGCTTGGTCCAGCCGGGTCCTATGACGGCCCTTCAAACAGGTGAGCTTGTGCTTATCTTTGTTGCCGTTCAGGAACCTCCTCGGTGCAGCAGGAGGGTCGTCAGCACGCAGGCTCTGAATGGGCGGTACCTCTGGAGCATCTCCTCACCGGCATCAGCGTGGATAAGCTTATCTCTTGCTGGAGGAACGGACCTGGTGTCTCATCCACGTCGTTGGAGCTGATGCAAACACAGACGACAAAGAAAACGGACGTTACGATGAGAGCGCTCTCTTTAATCTGTCAGGCGTGTAGGTGTTTGGTCCTTACAGCGGGACTGGCCCGGTGGCCTCGGGTTACTGGCGCTGCTGCCGAAGGACGACTGGAAGTTATGGATGGTCTCTTGAAGGATCTGCCTTTCTCGGCCCTGCAGACGGCCACAGTCTAACGTCAATCCAGACACACAGTTTATTTTTTTTCTGTCGAAAACTTTCCTTCCTGTTCACGGTACAGCGCCTCGTAGAAGTATTCACACCCCTTGAATGGTTTCCCCATGGTGTCCCGCAACAACCACAAGCCTCATTGTATTTTGTTCAGATTTTATGATAAACCAACAAAGCAGTGAACAACTGCGACGTATATCACATAAATATAGGTTTAACTGGCTTTTATTTTGAAGAAATCTGAAAAGTGCGGAGTGCATACAGTAGCTACTTAGCCCCGTTACCCCTCGTTATAATTCAGAGCAAACAATTGCCTTCAAAAACAGGACTAGTTAGTTCAAATGTGTGTCATTTAACCTGAGAAGATAACCCAGCTGCTCTGTTAACGCCTCAGAGGTTGGTTAGAGAACTTTAGAGAACATCATGGAGCGCGAGGAACCCAGCAGACGGCTCACGGAGAAAGTTGTGGAGACGTTTCAAGCAGGCTTATGGGCTCGACACACGGGGAGCGACATGTGACAGCGACTAATGGCTTTCATCAGACCCAGCACACGGGACGCGACGGCAGCGTTTCAGATCACGCCGTTGGATCGCTTGTAATTTGACAATTTATGAAATTGGAGGGGTTTTGAAATCTTCAAAGCAGTCCATGACCAACAAGGATGAAGAGTCAGAAGATTTTGCTGGAATTGACTAAAATCTTGCTTTTCTGGCTACTCTGCAAAAGAAAAATACAACCGGGTTGACCCTAAACTACAGACAAGAATACAGCATAGAGAATACCATCTTTTGATGCCGCACCTACGGCTGATCCAGATAAACGGCTGTAGTGCCATGCGACAGCAACACCAGCTGAACATTTTTCCTGTACATCCACATGAACGAGCTCGAAATTTCACACGCAGAAATTTCGCCGGTCGCTTGGCTGGAGGAGGATAGGCGACCGTTCCATAGGAAATGAATGGAGAGGGAGCGACATCGCCCCCCAGTGTGTCGAGTCCATAAAATTATAATCTTACACGCCACTGTTTAATCCACCATCCCACAACAGACAGGAAACCAAACGAGACGTGTCTGTCTACCAGCGGCATATTAAGTTCGGTGGGGCACAGAAACTCAACACCTATTAGCAGCTACTCATTTTTCAGTGACTAATGCAACCTGACTTTTATCAATTTTAAATGAAACAGATAAATTAGCATAAACCAACACACTAATAATGCCATTTTATATAAGCTAAATGTAATTAAATCTTTATACATAAATTACAAATAAAGGCTCACTCATAATGTTGATTTATTGAACAGAAAAGATTCAGATCAATCAATCCTCCAATGAGCCAGCATGGACAGCCAACACTACATGGCTGCACACTATCCAGCAGAACATAAATGTAACGTGTGCAATTCAAGTATTTTGATTGGACGATCAGAGCTAGGGGCTGTAGGATTTGTGACCCACAGCTGTCTACTGAGAGCGTGTTGAGCATACGCGCTGCGATTTCAGATGTTCATTATTTAAACAAACGTTGGTGGACCAGCCCCAATATCAAGGCGCCTCAAGAGGATTTAGCCTACTGAGCTTGTCAGTATTTTGGCAGACTTAGATATATAGACACAAATGTTTCTAACAGAATTGTATTGCTAAGGGAATCTGCCTTTTTTACAATGCTACTTTATAAAAATGATCCTGTCCCACTGATTATTGCAAATATAGAGCTCCACAGCGACACCTGGTGGGGCCTGGCCCCCACTGGCCCCAAATGCAGAGACGCCACAGCTGTCTACAAAACTAACAGGAAGGCGAGGAGAGGAGCAGCCAGGTGGCAAATGGTAGCTCTGGAGGAGCTGCAGAGATCCTCTTATCAAGCGGAAGATTTTGAAGATAGGAGAGCTGTCGTTTGTGTGTTACATAAATCTGTCCTTTTTTAAGCATACGTGCAAAATATTGTGATGTTTGAACATGAAGAAACAGAAGTTTGTTAGTTCAAGCTGTGTGAATGCCTATCAGGGCCCAGTAGTTCCAAACACCTCTATCCAATAAGGCGGTCTGTGAGGATGACACAGTTGTTGGTACAACAGAGGTTGTGTGACGATGACCTGAGCACAAAGAGCTCTGAAGCCCGACATGGAGAAAACCTAAAAGGACTAAAAGGCACCTTTCCAGCATTGAGTTCAGATATGGCGGCTAAGATCTGCTGCCGAGGGCCGTCTGTTTTGATCCCCAGCTCTTTCAGGTCTCCGTCTGTCAGCGTCAGGAATGCCTCCATGTCGACCTGGAGGGGAAACCAAGATGTCCAAAAATCAATGTGAAGGACGTCCAGCAAAAAGGAAAACAGAGAAGCTTCGCCGATTATGTAAAATTCTTTACTTCCCGTCATTAAAAGAAGACAGATTACCTCCTGCTCCTCAAATATAGGCTGATATTTCTCAAGCGACAGCTTCTTCAAAATACTAGACAGTTCATCTGGAAAAACAAACAGACGTTGAGGTTTTAGAGAGCGGGATAAAGACGATGAGTCTGCGCTGAGTTAGTCCAGCCGTCACCTTCGTCGGTGATGGTGCCGCTGCTGGAGCCGCCGCTGCTCTTGGAGCGCGGGTGAGACGAGGCTGACGACAGAGACTCGCCCGGCCCAGAGGGGGGCTTTGGCGTCGGGGACGGAGACGGGGTTAAAGTGGGCGATGTGCTCTTGGAGGTGGACGAATTGCCAGACTGGGATCTCTTCTTCAGCTCCATCTTCTACAGAGAGGAACAAACCGGTTTTACACTTTTTTTTGACTCTCCGTGAATTCAAACCTGCGCGTCGTTTGTTCCTAAAAACCAACATCTTTGGAATGAACTTAGCAAATACATTAAAAAGTCCCTGTCCTTGCCCGTTTCCAAAAAGAAATTAAAATTGGAGTTGCTTGAAATGTACAATGAAACTCCGTCCAGCTGAGGGCTTATCTGTGTCTATTAAAAAGCCCATATAGGTCTCCCTGTAATAATATGTTGATGTGACCTTATATTGCTTACCAATAATCTGAGAAATGTGAACATTGTTGTCTTTTATTCTCATGTAGGAACAGAAACAGGTCAGGGTAGAGATGGTAGGTAACGGTAGGTTTGAATTTGTAATTGTATGTACGTATGCTACATTTAAAATGTTGCTGGGCCCCATTCATAAGCTACACTGCAAAAACAGACAAAACATACCTAAAAATAAGTTAAAATTTTCTTGAAATGAGTATATTTGCACTTTACTTGAATGCGTATATTTGCACTTTATTTGAGTAGGTAAATAAGATAATCTGCCAATGGGATAAGATTTTTGCACTTAAAATAGGAATAACTCATATCCATCAACTTATTTTAAGTGAATTATATCTAATTATCTTAATTTAGGGGTAAAATTATTCTTTCCATTGGCAGATAATCTTATTTACCTGCTCAAATCAATGACAACTACACTCATTTCAAGAAAATTGTACTTATTTTTAGTTCTGTTTGTGAAGTGTATGGACTGCTTCAAAGGGTGTCCCAGTCACCAAACGTATTCTTGTACGCAACGTTTCAATGTCCTTTTATCATTTGGCAATAAACTAAACTAAGAAAAACTAAAACCAAACTAAACTGCATTTCACATCTTTATTCCAGTCCTGGTAAAGAACTGATCAAATAAAGCCTAAAATGAATGCAACAGTCATCTAGATGACGATTGCGTATCAACGTCTGACCAGAGCGGCTTAGCGACCGTAACAGCGAAGCCCTTTCGCTAAAACCAGAGACAGCAACAGAGGCCAAACCCGTCTGGGGTGGAGGTCCGAGGCCACCAGGCTGGGGTGGGAGGGGACGTCAGGCAGGCTGACGGGCGGAGAAACCGGCAGAGGAGGCGCGCCCTGCTGTTTCTCTGCTGCTTTGCTCTTCACCTCCATCAGCCCGGCAGCTCTTTTGCGTTGGGCCGCTATCTGTGAGAGGACGCTGTCAGCGCTGCCGCCTGGTGGGGGACACACACACAAAGGGTTTGTGATCAGCGGGCACGTTTAAACATAATGACGCTCAGCTCTCATCTTTGTTTGCACCTGAGCGATTGTGAGAGTCCCGGTTGATCCCTGCTACTCCGTTGGATCCCCCAGAGGAGTGGGGGGAGTGGTAGTGACCAGAGTTCGAGGGCGACGACGAGGAGGGTCCCTTGGGGATGCTGGGAAACTTAATGGACCTGTTCACGACGCGACTGATGGACGTCTTGGAGAAAGCAGAGAGAGGACAGAGGAGTGACGCTAGTTGCAGGAGCTATATCCCCTGCGAAGGCGGCGCTTCTTCTCCCTCACAATGTCAGAGTTCCCGCTGCTGTTGAGCTTCCTCTGAGGGGGCATCGGCAGGCGGGGCGCTTCGCTCTTTCCGTCTCTGGTGAAGTGCGAGCGGTCGGAGTTCCACGGCTCAAAGTTGGACGGGGGCAAGAAAGGAGGAATCACCGCCTTCAGCTTGTCGTTCGGCAGCCTGGTCAGAGGAGCGCCGCTTCTCAGCTGTGGGGAGAAACAAAAACGCAGGACATGGGACAACAGCGACATCTAAAGCACAAGCCTACAAAATTAACCCTAAAAAGAAATCATTGGCTGGCTGCAAACTCAAAAGTCCCAACATTTTTTCCCGATCAGTGAACACACCGAGCCGAAATGACGACCAGGTCGTGCCGACGTCCGCACTCTGCGGTGTGGACACCGCTAACGCTCATAGCTAGCTACCTTCAAGACCAGTGAGGTGAGACCAGTGTGGATCACTTAGGCTGTGGGAAAGTGGGCGAGAGCAAGGCTTTCAGCAGATAACAGGAAGGCTGAATGTTTTAGAGCAGAGTTCCTCTGTTTCATGAGAGGTCATACTAGATTCAAACTCACACAGCGTACCGTTTTAGCATGATTATCCACGCGAATCAGTCTAATTTTGTGACTATCAGAAGCAAAGACTGATTTAAAGTGTGAACTCCAAATTAGTTTGGTCTTTGTTTAAAAATAATAACAAAAAGCTGTTCATGTCAGAAAGGTTGGAAAAAATATTCTGAATGCTGCTCAGAAGAGTTCAGAAAAAAAAAAACCTGAATATCGGTACCACGGACTTTACAAAAAAAGTGAAGCTGAAGCCTGCCCCAGAGTTATGATGGGTGCCTCTCCCCTTACAAGACAATAAGCTAGACACTGGCATTAGTTAGGACATGTTTTAAACCAAAACGCTCTCACCATTGTGGTTATTAGAGAGTCCTCCTGTTCTGAGGATGTTCTGCAGTGACCCGCTGAAAGGTAAAAACAAACTGTAAGCCGATGCCACCTCGCGTTGAGGTCCACACGGTCAGCTATTCAGCCTGACGTCCTTCACGTCTGACGCCGTTCTCCTGACGGTAAATAGTTACCACACGTCTCACCGTGCTCTTTGGTCTTCACAGCCCATGCGGCGCTCACGTCGCTCACTCCTTGGGCAGCGGCAGCCGGCGCCGGCCCGTTCTGCGCAGCCGCGGCCTTCGCGTCGGCCCTCATCGTGGCATCCAGCGGCGTCTCGCCATCGTCCGGGAACGGGGCCAGACGATTGGCCGAGAGGCCGTGCCTCAGGGTGTGAGTCAGCTTCAGCCTCCGGAAGCGATTGGACATCCTGCTCCACCAGGACTGCGAGAGGAGGTTACTCAGAGATCTCTAGATTACAGTACGCACCTTGCAGAAGCGTTCACAACCTTTGAACTAGCTCCCATTTTTTCAAACGGATTTGATTGGGATTTGACGCGACACCCAAAAGCAGTACAGTGAATACTTTTGCAAGGCACGGCAAAAAATGCTTTTTTTTTTTCTTCTCTCAGTTAGGTACCAAAATACAAAATGTATGCGTAATACTAATCAAACATTTCATCTTGTTCTCGATAGGACAACATTTAGTATGACGACAGCACAGAAGTCTGCTTTGTTACCTTGAGGCCTCCCTTGTCGTCAGGAGGCACGGGGACGTTGTTGAGGGACTGCCTGCTGTTGGAGCGGCCGATCAAAGCTCGGCCCCGCTGCTTGGACCTGTCCTTGTCCACCTGCATACACACCGAGGCTAAGAGACGGACCAGCTCGGTGTCTGACAAGACCAGGAGAAGAAGTTAAACACGCGTCAGAGCTTAAGGACAGTAAAGCAGAGGTTTAGCCAATCAGAACGTTCCACCTGTCTCGCTACATAAACAGGGTCCATGATTTATTAACGCTAAATTATTCATGATCTTCACACGTGTCATACTTCATCTTATTTAAGTGCTATTTTTTTTTTTGCTTTGTGAAGGAATTTTAAAGGGGTTTTAAAGAATGAGAGATCAAAGAAAACCAAGCGGGACGTTGATAGAGTCTACCTGGGTCATTGAGCAGCATGACCAAATCAAAGGCAGTGTATCCATTCTTAGCTCGAAGGTTGACATCAGCTCCTTGACTCAGCAGGTACTTGACGATGTCTTTATTGCTGCGAGAGAGCGGGACAAAGGGTAGAGAAGGTGAGGGCTGTGTCAGCGCTCAGGTCCAGAGATGATTGGTTGGTGACGGCAGGTTTTTGACAATCGAAAAGCTGATTTTTGGAGAGTGGGGGTCTGTGAATGCAACATAGCAAGTAGACTTTGCATGAATCACACAACAACTTTGAAGTGGAAATGTTTGCTAAGTGCAGAAAATTTAGTTAGCCTCTTATAACAGAGATAAAGAGAGAGATCGGTGACAGGAAGTAGAGGGTTTTTCTGGTGGTTGACGGTTTAAGAACAGTTTCTTTCTCGCTGCACTGCAAAAACTGATCTAAAAATAAGTAAAATGTTCTTAAAGTTAGTGCATTTATCCTTGATTTGGGCAGGTAAATAAGATTATCTGCCAATGGAACGAGTATTTTTACCCCTAAAATAAGATAATTAGACATCCTGCACTTGAAATAAGATGATGGAGATGAGTTGTTCCTATTTTAAGTGCAAAAATCTTATTCCATTGGCAAATCATCTTATTTACCTGCTCAAATCAAGGACAAACACACCGATTTTAAGAACATTTTACTTATTTCTAGTTCCATTTTTGCAGTGCAGTAAAGCTACTTAAAAAACATTGATACGTCTCTTGTCGCATAATGCGAACGGACACATTATAATTGTTTCTATTTAGCTTCGCTTTAATTATTTTCCTTGGATTTACTGATTGCTCGTTTGATTTTTATTGTTTCTACCACGCTGAGTCCTTTGTGACGGAACAGTTTG
This sequence comes from Fundulus heteroclitus, assembly GCF_011125445.2. Classification (NCBI taxonomy): domain Eukaryota; kingdom Metazoa; phylum Chordata; class Actinopteri; order Cyprinodontiformes; family Fundulidae; genus Fundulus; species Fundulus heteroclitus. The sequence continues at coordinate 32,838,743 of NC_046381.1, read as the reverse complement.
ACGTTTGCATTTGGTTTTTACTTGTTACTTTTCTGATCACACGTTACGTGGTTACTGATAAATTGGTGAATAATTGCATATAGTAGTGTGAGTGATGGTAGTTTTTTTTTGTTCCTTTTACTGATTGCACCTTATAGGAGAGATACCCCAAGTGTCATTGTGCTGTTTCACTGTACATTGACAACAAAGTCATTCATTCACACTATAATAGAATATTTTTCACACGAAGCACGACCAGGTCCTGCTAACAAAACCCCCCGTAGTGTGTCGGCTGCTTTGGCACTAAAAAGTCAACTATTTCCAGTATCAGTGAGGGTCTTAAAAAATTAAATTAGCAAAAAAATAAATTGAAGAAGTTATTTAGCGAGAGCAAAACTTTCAGGAGCTAACAGGAAGGCGAAACGTTTTACAGCAAAGTTTCTCCTTTTTATTCTTTTGAGCTTTCACCTTTCATCCTTATGAACTCTGAGGGTACAGTAAGGAGTTACATTCTCTAAAATGTACACAGAAACAGCTGTCCTAGGGCTCAGAGCCACACATTTAAAAAAAAATTATATTTTTTAGAACATTGCTTGAATTGTTCTCTTTTTTTTTGGGGTGGGGGGAGGGGGGGTCATAATTGTCTGACCAGTCTTCTAGTCATAATTGATACATCAGATGTTTGTCGTTCTGTATTTAGCAGATTTTATATGAAGATATATCCTGTATCCCTTTAAGAAAGGATGTGGCACAAGCACAGCTAAACAAAATTAATCACGCCATATTCAGCTTAAAGGCAGTACAGACTTAGCAGATGAGGTTGTAGTCTTAGATAAACATACACCTAAAAATGATTTTGGGGTTCTAGGGCGACCAGGCATATATCCAGGTTTGCTGATGGGAGTGGAAATTTTAAAAGCAACAACAGAACAGGAGGGGGTTAACAGACTGACCCCACTCAGGCAACAAAGCGTATGTCCCTGACTGGTGTCTGATTATTACTAAACTCAAAGCAAAGCGTGTCACAGAACCTTGCTTTTTGATGATAATTTACAGACAGGAATAAAAATTTGTTTTGATTCATTTAATTAAACACAAAAACAAAAATCCTGCTTATTTTTTGTGTTTAACATACCAACCATCTGTCAGAGGCAAAATATTACCCTACAAATGAGCAAAAACAAGTTCTGTTGTACACTTTCACTTATCCCTTTGAGGGAGAACCTTGATCAGAACCGGCGAGTCAGCACAAAATATCGGCAATTGAAACTGGTCTAAAAAAAAAAAGAAGGTGCCATCGTTCCACCGCTGAGTCCTACCCTGCCTACAGGTTCTCAGAAACGTTTCAGCATCTGAAACGTGTCACACCCGCATTCCCTTCAAAAGCCACGCCTTTCAACATAACGCTGCACCTCCTGCTCACCCGTGATACGTGGCCTGCATTAAAGCGGTCCAGCCGTGAACGGAGTCTTGCTTGTCCACGTCGGCTTTCTTCTCCACCATCAGCTGCACCACCTCCAGCTGCCCGCTCACCGCCGCCATCATGAGGGGCGACGCTCCGTCCTGATTGGATGAATTTACCTGAGCCGGATCCTCCTCCAGGATGTCCTTAACGAGCTGGGAATTTCCTGAGCCGTCACAACGAGTGAGAAAACATTATATCATATACTATATTATATTAATAAGCCAAAGAAAATCATTCTCCTTTAGTTTTGGTGTGTCTTGTTAGAGTGAGCTCACCCAGTTTGAGAGCACTGAACACGTCTGGCCTTTTTCTCTCGTCGTCTGTAAAAGAGAGGAGCAACCCTGAGAGCAGACGAGACTTCTGGTGTGTCCAGAAACAACAGACCTGCTTGGCCACACTCCACATAGCTCAGTCAGCGGGGGGTTATGTACACAAACTCTGATTACAGCCGAGCTCGCTTACTAAAATGACAAAAAAAAAATACATAAATACCAGAATAAGAGGAGGAATGACTAGAAAAGACCACGGTGCTCAACGTCTTACAGGATCCACGGCCTTGGTGTGAGTAAACTAAGCTAAAAGGCTAACAGGCTGACGAGAAGAGCTTTCACAGATCTGAGGCGGTGATGCTCCTCTGTCAAGCTGCTGTTAATTGCACCGCACTGTCACACACACACAAAGACGGAGATAAGACTGGAAGTGACTGCTTCTCCGGCCGTTTTTACACCTCAGGGCTGTAAATGTTAAACAAAAAGGTCTAAAATCACCATCCTCTGTCAGCAGCCCAGACCAAACCGAAGGCCTTTTTCTTTTTAGAGGTACAAATAGATACTTTCTTTTGCTTGCAAAAATATCCAAAGCACTTGAACTTTTTCCCCCATTTGCTACGCTACGTTCACATTTTTAAGCGGATTTTACAGGGAAGTTATGTAAACCAGCACAGAGTGGCCCGTGATTGCGGAGTAAATGCCAAGCTGGTCATTTTTGGTCTCATTGGTCAACACCTTTGCTCAGCCCCCCTTACTGCAACAGCAGATATTCTTTTGGCTTTGCTTCAACGTTGGCTTTCTTCTTTCCACTCTTCCATAAAGGCCAGATTTGTGGAGTTGACAAGGTGTAATTGCCCTGTTTTCAGACTTGCCCACCTGAGCTGTGAATCTCTGCAGCTCCTCCAAAGTTACCATGGGCCTCTTGGCTGCTTCTCCGATTAAGACTCTGGCCACCCGTCCTCTCAGTTAATATAGACGGCCATGTCTTAGTAGGTTTGGACTCCTATCTACGATCATGGACCCTTTTTTTCAATCCCCAAACGTTTTGCATGAAATCCAAAGTTTTCACAAACGCTGAAGCGCTACCTGTCTGGGGTCGGACGGTGGTAATGGAGTCCAAGTAAGCCTTGATGTCCCTTTGTTTCAGCTGCATGGCTAGCTCAAAGGCGGTCTTGGATAGAACGTTGACCCGGTCCGGATCGGCGCCGCGCTCCACCAGCTGCTGAGCCACGGCCTCCTTCAGAACACGGGACAAAACTCCCGTTACCAGGCGCTCCGGGGACGTACAGCACAGACGGCGTTTGAGAAACTGGAGGCCTAGAGTGACTGAGATCACAGAACCTATAATCGTCTCTCTGATCCAACCAATCAGCCTCACCTTCCCGCTGAGCGTGGCAGCCATCAGCGGCCCCCAGCCGGTGGTCTTCTGGGAGAAGTTGACATCAGAGCCCCACTCCAGCAGCAGGCAGACGGTGGCCTCGTGACCGTGCTGGGATGCCACCATCAGAGCCGTGATGTCCATGAAGTCTCTGCCTCCTCCTCCCCCTGGGTATCCCTCAGCCGCTCCAAATCCAGCTGCGCTGTAGGAAAACACACCCGGTGAGCAGTGACCGGGGGACCGGCCGTCGTTCCCATGCGTCGCGGGCGGGTTTTTCCGACGGCGAAACAACCTGCAGCTGTTGCTGTTGTTGCCGTTGGAGACGGCCTCCGCGGCCACAGCCAGGTGATCGAAGTCGTCGACGTAGGCCCCGCTCTCCAGAAGCAGCTTGACCACATGAACGTGGCCCCCGCGGGCCGCCATGGACAGGACGCTGGCGCCCAGCCTGTTGCGGCCATTTATCTCCGCCCCGTTCTCCAGGAGGATGTGGGCGACGGTCAGGTGGCCAAACCTACGAGGAAAAGGAAACAACTAAAAAACTCTCTGTGCCCTGGTGTGTTTTCTTCCAATCAAAATCCATTTTATGTATACAGCACTTAGGAAGAAAATGCTGATTTAACCAAAGCGCCGTACAGTAGTAAAACAGATCAAACCAAGACACAAATAATAATAGTAACAAAATATAACTACAAACACTAGAAGCTTTTTTTTTTTTTTTTTGTCATCTCCGCCCTTTTTGCGTTCCAGTTTCTCTCTTGCAGGAAAAAAACGTGGACGCTCACACAAGAGGCATGGCTCAACATACAAATACAGCCAACCTGAATGCAATTTAAAGTCACATTTTACTGCAGAATCTTTGCCTTTTTTCAAGCCGTGTTGAACTCTTCACCTGAACATGAAACGTTAAACAATTGGTGGCAATTCTGCGTTGCTGGTTTAGCCACCATGGCCGCTGTTGTTAAATCAATGACAGTAACGCTGTTCTAGGCGGCATTTCGTGCACATAAACAGAGCTGAAACGTCCCATTCATGCATGTACGACTGACTAAATGTTAACTTAAATAGTAGAGAGCTCATAAAAACAGTTAAAGCATGAAGTTTTACTCAAACAGACTGTCCGACTCGTAATTCTGACTTTAGGGCCCGATTCCAGGTGAAATTTCCGACTCCGAGGTCAGAAAACTTGGACTACCGAGGACATAATGGAACGCAGCAAGGGCTCTGGTGAACCATGAGGCTGAAGCAGTTTTTCACAAACAGCAAAAAACAACAATGCCATTCATTATTTATGGATTTCCACCATATGATTTCACAAAAACAAAAGATTTTAAACTAGCGCACCAAAAAAAAAGAGCTGATTGGCTGACGTCAGGAAACATTACGGTGAAGTTTTATTGGATTTCAGTGTAGATTGTCAAGAGTTGGAGTTTGATTCCAGGCTGCCCTGCTCCTCTTCAAAAAACACTTTCATGCGTTTCAAGCCTGTGAACGTTTGGTATGCATCGGTATTTAGTGAAACCAGCTGCCTTTGGAAGGTCCCATTTTAGTTAAATGTTATATGATAAACTGACACAAAGTAGCACATCATGATGAAACGGCAGACAGAAAGAATCCAAACTGTTTCCACATAGGTGTTGTGTGACTTGGTATCCTTCTGACACCCGTAAATAAACCCCAGTGCAGCAAACTGCAGTCCAGAACTGGAGTAATGAGAAAGCAGTCTACCTGTGACTAATTCACACCTGGTATAAATCCAGCTGTTCTGTGAAGGAGTTTTTAGAGAACATTAGTGTAGAGACATCATGAAGACCAAAGGACACAAGCAGATAGGTCGGTCAGGGAGAAAGCTGTGGAGAAGTTTAAACCAGGGTGAGGTTATGACATAAAATTGGAAATACCTAAACTGCTAGGAGAGCATCACTCAGGGAAGCAGCCAACGAGCCCATGGTTACTCTGGAGGAACTCCAGAGGTTCTTAGCTCAGGTGAGAGAATCGGTAGACGCGATCATTTAATAAGTTGGAAGAGTGGAAAGAAGAAAGCCACTGATGAAAGAAAGTCATTCCAGACAAGGAAGACAACAGGTTTGAAGGAAAACTAAACTAAAACTAATCGTCCCCCACGGCGATGGGGATCAGGCTGAGCGGATGTTCGTTTCAAGATGCTGAGATGGATGGAGCGAAATTCAGGAAGAAAATTTGTCAGAGCGGATTAAAGGCTATACAAAAATGCAGTCTTTTCAGATTCATACAACTAAACACCTTTGGAAACCCTTTTTACCTAACCTCACAACTGTACGCTACTTTGTGTGGGTCTGTCACATAAGTTCATCGTTTGTGGTTAAAACATGACGACATGGAGAAGGGTCCCTGCCTCTGGATAGTTTGACCAGGTACACCATCCTAAAGATCTCTGACCTGATGCGTGTAGGTGTGGAAGCGTGCTTTGTGTAGCTTTTCCTTTGAGGGGGGGGGGGGGGGGTGAAACTAAATTAATACAAAAACTGACTTCAACATGTTGCGCCACAGCAAAGGGAATTTGATTGATTTCTTAGAAAAATCTGACAGAGCTCAAGTAAGTATTTTAACTCGTTGAAACTCTTCTTTTTTTTTCATCAAAAAGCCTAACTTAAATTATTTATCTCCCAAGTCTCTCCTTTTAAATGGATCGTGGAGCCCCAGGCCGCAGCCCCACCTCGCAGCCTGCATCAGCGGGGTCCAGCCGTAGTTGTTGCGGCTGTCCACCGACGCGCCCTTCCGCAGCAGGAACCGCACCAGGTTCTCGTGGCCGCTGGCCGAGGCGAACTGCAGGCCGGTGTTGCCCTCCTCGTCCGTGCAGTCCACCGGTACCAGGGACACCGCGTCCGGGGCCGCGCACTCCGAGCCCGCCTCGGAGCGCAGCCTGCTCTGGCGACCCGACTCTCTCGGGGCGCCGGGCTCCAGGAGACCCCGGGCGCTCTCGTAGTCCCCGTCATCGCAGGCGCGCAGCAGCAGCAGCGAGTTGGCGGGGACGCCGAAGCTCATCTCCTCATCGGACGCCGAATCAGTCCGTCTCCGTTATTCCGTAGTTTGTCTCCGGCTGGAAGCTGTTCTCTCCTCTGTCACTTGGCCTGAGTTTGGGGCTCATGACGCGCAGCAGCATCCAGTTTACGCGTCACCAGGAGGGCAGATCTTCTTCTTTCCCCAAGCATTAGCGCGCAGGACTCACGTTCCTCGTCGTCAGTTTATCTGAAATAAAACAACAACTTTCTGGCAACTCGCCGCGGTACTGCCCGGTTCCGTTACTCGTAAATGAATCCGGAGACCATCAAGGTGCATTCAACACGAACCACGACTTCCGCTTTTATCTTTCAAAACAAAACCTACGTTACAGGAGGAGAAAGTCACAGCAATGGCAAATCTAATATACGAAATAATTTGTGTCTGTGACAAAAAAGGGGAAACGACTTCCTATTTATAATAAAATATGCCCTTTTTAATGTATCTATTTAAAGAAGACAATGATGAACTCATACTAGGATTCAGAGCTGCCCAAAGCACAAGTAAACCAGGCGGCTGAGCAGGAGGCGTTCACACCACTAGGGGCGCACTAGAGTTTAGATAACCCCATTTACTCAACTAATCTGAGCCATAGAAGCCAAAAACCGCTAGTCTAAAATAAAATTTAAACGTAAACACAAGCATTTTTTATGTTTAAAGTCATGAATTTGAGTCAAGCAGCACACCTAGTTTTCAAGTCAGTCACTATAATATAATGCTGAGGTTTCTGCTCTTGCCCATATTACACATATGAACTAGAATGATAACTATTTGATACATAATATGCAAATAATCAGCATAGATTGTAGTTATTTCCAACTTGTGATCAAAGTTTCCCTAAATTAACCCTCCTTTAAAGGCCCCACAAGACCTTAGACCGGCCCTGCTAAAATTGCATTACTCACTGTCAGTTACGTTTGAACATGCTGCATCCCTCCTGAAAAAAAAGCAGCAGATTAACAAAGAGGAAATCCTATTCTACCTTTGAAGTTGAAGGTATGATTTTTTTTTTTTTTTTAACTGGATGCATATTAGTGTACGACTTGAATTGCGTCTGCCTTGACATGATTCTGGTGATTCCCCTGGGATGCTCAAATATGTGTCTCTGCTGCTCTCTGGTGATGCGAATGTGAACTACATAGACTGAGCTCATAACATTTGCTTTATCAACAGTTTGGGATGTTTAGTTCTCTGTTTGCAGTCACACACACACACACACACACAAACAATAACAGAACCCATTGATAGAAACAGAAATATAAAATGTCTACCACTGTTTCTCAAGACAGCGATTTCTGTAATTGCTGCACTAAATAATTGAAGTCTAACAGGCTTTCTTTGGAGGCTCCTTAAGTCGGTAAACAAAGCTGCAAATCTGTTGCTCATAGCTTTTAAAGATCAGAGACTGGAAGACGCCACTGCCAGTCTACGGTTAATTGCACTTATTGAGACAGATACAAAGACATAGAGTCAAAAAACAGGACAGATAGGTAAATGGGTCTCTCTAAATTGCCCTTAGGTCTGAGTGTGTGGAAAGAGAGGCGAGCTCTTTTCACTTTTCTTTGCAAGACTTTGATTAGATTTATACACTTGAACATTTTAATGAAACTGGAGACAGATGTGCCAAAGAAGTTAATCTATCATCCTTTAGTAGTACATTCATAGATAGTTTTGCTCTAGGGTCAAGAGCTGCAGAATATCATGAATTTGTTTTTATCTTTGCACTTTACAAAGAAAAGTCACTCAGTGGGGCCAAAATGATCCCTGACTGATCTGCAGCTGAGTGATCAGGTGCAGGTTAACCAATCAGATGTTAGTGAGACACGGCAGCAGTTTACGTTTTCTAATGATATACCAATTGGCAAAGAATCAAAGAATAATCTAAAAAATTTTGATTATATGGTCTTATGATGTATTTAATTCCAATTTTGGTTCATTTTCCCAGTTAAATTATTCCAACGAGTAACAAATTGAGATCTTAAATATATATTAAGTAATATTTAATAATCATTTATTTGATATATATTTGTATAGCCCAGGCAAGATTGTGAGCTGGCCTGATGAAACATCGCAAATTGACCTATTTAAGAGACCGATTTTTATTCTTTTTATTTTACAGGTTATTCTTGGTGATGTGACAAACGATTACATTCAAATTACATTTCGACATTTAGTTGAAAACATGTTTTCAGCTGAGATCATCGCCCTCTCCCGTCTCCTAGTTGAAGGCTTACAAACCCCAAACATGGCCACCAGATGGCGCTGCTCGGCACTGAACAGCGGTGGTGACTAAAGAAGAAGCAGCAGAGCCCCGGATGAGGAGATTATAAAAAGGAAGCAGGCCTCGGCTCGTCCTTTCTCCCTGTGGAGCTAACCACGTTGGTAGCGTCCGTTCCTGGCTCACCGCTGTTCGCTTGAATTTCTTCCGAATAAGTCGGTCAGGAATAATTAAAATGGTACGCTCTGTTTCATTGTGCTCTTATCCAACGTATGCTCCGGGTTTGTGATTCTTAAAGTGTTTCTTTTGCTGTCTGCGTTTAAAGAAGTGGCGCCTTTAGTGCCTACAGCTAGAATTTCTGGACTTCCTGCCGCATGTCATTCAAAAAAGTCAAACTTTAAGAATGATTGCCTTGTTATTTGAGTTACACGCTTCAAGGGACTTGCTAAATTGATTACATTTTCACTTTTATACCGCGGTTAATAATTCGGCTGAGACATATTTCTTGTATACATTTGGTTTGTTGCAGACAAGGCAATGTTCTTACACATTAGTTACACACTACAGTAACCATTACTTCCATCCCCGTGTAAACCGCAACGAGCTTTTAACTGCATCCTTCTGTTTTAGATTTATCTGCTTGGATGCCATTGTTTCTACACTCCATGTTTTCTGGATTCTGTTGGTCATTTAGTCGACCTGAGTATCTGCTCTGACGTCCGTGTTTTCTTCTTCTACTGTAGGCTTTTAAGGACACTGGTAAGGCCCCTGCTGAGACCGAGGTCGCCATCCATCGCATCCGGATCACCCTCACCAGCCGCAACGTCAAATCTCTGGAGAAAGGTAACCGGCTTCTCTTTGTGTATCACGTGGTATTTTTTCAGACTTATGCTATGAGGATAAAAAACTTTGACAGTTATTCCCCATGGTGACTGTATACGCTATTCTGAGCTGTGACGTTAGGTTTGACAAAACCATTTGTTTGTGGTGCTCTTTTCAGATTTTAATGTTTTTTTTGTCGTTTGACAGTCTGTGCTGACCTGATCCGTGGCGCCAAGGAGAAGAACCTGAAGGTTAAGGGACCGGTCCGCATGCCAACCAAGGTGCTGACTTTTCTAGATCGTGCTTTTTTTTTTTTCTTCGCTAGTGTCAAACAGTTTCCCTCAAAGGTGATTCTTTTAGATTAACATGTTTTTTTTTATATATTTACCCACCTCTAGACTCTGCGCATCACCACCAGGAAAACTCCCTGCGGCGAGGGATCCAAAACCTGGGATCGCTTCCAGATGAGGATCCACAAGCGCCTGATTGATCTCCACAGTCCATCTGAGATTGTCAAGCAGATCACCTCCATCAGCATCGAGCCAGGCGTAGAGGTTGAAGTCACCATTGCAGACGCATAAGCAGTGCCGTTTTTCAATAAAGACCTGAAAGAAAGAAACATGTTGTTTTTTTTGTGTATGTGAAACATTTGGATTAGGGTTAGACGAGAATTCATTAACAACATATTTTGGTCGATAGACGTATATCGATGATAGAAAAAAAGATCAATAGAATAACATTTTCCTTATGCATTCTAGCTATGGAGGTTAATATTACATCCAGCCAATCACAGTGCAAACCCAGGAACCAAGCCCCGCCCCCTTCATAGTTCAAAGAACATGCATTCTTTTTTTAAAAAACTTGTAGTTTTGGTAAAAAGTTGATTGCATAAAGGATTGAGTTTGAATTCAGCAACAGTATAAAATGGGCAGGGCTGCTCTTAATTTTTATTTGTTAATATCGATAAACATGGTTTCTATTTTATTGGTATGCTTTTTTTGTATATCGTTCTGCCCTAATTTGGATTGGGATACATTTCAAAGAAGAGACTTTGAAAATGAATGGAAGGAATCTGATTTACCTGGTGTTTTATCAGGTACAGTAAGGTTACATTTGTGCACATTTACTTTCATGTGTCCACCTCAGGAGGTGGTCATGATAGCTGGGTGAGTGTGATGTACAAAGAAAGATAAGGACAGATGCGTCATCCTCCAGTTTGTCTAATCTGACCAATATTCTGGTAAAATGTTACATGTATGACTGTCGTGATGCAGCTCTAAGTGGAGAAACCCTCTGTAGTTGCATGCTACAGGTTGTAATCCAGAACTGCTTGTGATGGAAGCGAGTTAAAAAGCGTTAAGGGTCAAGATAATTTACTTGGAATGGGAACAAAATTACTGTTTTATTGTGGAACGTCAAAAGATTAAACACATCAGATCCTGATTTTGCGGGGGGGGGGGTCCTGGGTATCCATGCTGATGTTAAATGGGTAATGTGTTGGGAACAAAAGGATGCTGTATTTGAATATAAAAATGATCAGCCCACATGAGCTTAGCTGACAAACCGATGCTGCAGGTTAATCAATTTCCTGAAATGTCATTGGAGCAACTCAGAATGGTCCTACTTTGTATGACTCCATACAGCGATTTCTCCATCTGTGGTATCCATGGTGTCCAGGGCATCTCCTCCCAGATACTGAGCTGGACAGTGAGGTGCAACCTGGTGGGGTCAGATGACCCACAGATGTTTGTTGAATTTAGGTCAGGGTGCCATCGTTCATCCTGTACTGGTTATGTGTCCCTACATGGAAATGCATCCCCAGACCATCACTGACCCACCACCAAGCCGATCCTGCTGAACCGTGTTGCAGGCAGCATAACAACGTCGTTCAGCCCACCGTCTCCAGACCTTTTTCACATCTGTCACAGCGGCTCAGACTGAACCTGCTCTGATCTACTTCCAGGGTTCTGGCTGCCCTCATCCTGTTCCTCCTTGCACAAAGGAGCAGATACCGGACCTGCTGCTGGGTCAAAGGTCTCTGACGGCCCTGTCCAGCTCTGCCACAGTAACTGCCTCTCACTGTAATCTTCTCCATGCTCTGGAGACAGGGCTGGGAGGCACAGCATACCTGGCAATTTCATGACAAGTAAACCAATCAGATTGAAGCAACAAATGTTGGAAATGTGCGTAATTATCACAGCAGCGTATAAATCTATTGAGGTGCGCTTATAACGTCATGATGGAAGCATGACCCTGGATGGAGTGAGCTACGCCTGCAGTCTGACTAGGACCCAGGAGGAAATCAGATGCAGTCTTCAACCTTTGGAATCATTTAATTATCTTCAGATTTGTTATTGTATTACTGAAAGGAATTATCAGATTCTTTTTTAGTTAAAGGTACCCGCAAACAATTAGCATAAATTCAACAAACATGTTTTTACAACAGAACCCCCAGTAAGTCGCTGTATAGTAAACAGTTTTTATTTTTTGCTTATATTTTCCAAATGAAACGGGAAACCGTCGCTTCATGCTTGCTCAGTATGAGGGATTGCTGCAAAGTCATCAACAATGCAGACGACTCTCCCTGTGGCTCTACGCTCTTTCAGGAGGAGTGAATGCTGCTTGTCAAGACTCAATGCAATCTACTGGGTTTCAGGAAACTTTTTGACCAATGTGTATATTCTGATTAAATTTGACTTTGTAAAGTGCCTTGAGATGACATATATAATGAATTGGCACTATATAAATAAAATTGAATTGAATTGAATGGTTGGATGATGATGAGCATTTTTGCAGGTTACAGAGAAATGGTTTGCCAACAGTGGATCTGCCCCATTTACACACCCGTGGGGCGAGCTGCAGGGTGGGTAGGTGGATTTAGAAATCCATTCTAAGAAACTATCCAGCCTCGCCCAGAGCTGACACAAAACCCGGAAAAAAAGGCAAAGGACAGCCATCGTAACCCCCAGGGGACTGCCTGGTTGTTTGGTATCCACGGTCAAAATGTCAAACTAATAAAGGAAGTCAGGAAATCTGTGGAATGTAAGCATATTCAGGCTTTGTTTTGAAGAAGGAGCATAATTATCAACTCATATTATAACAAAAACTGCCTCCTTTGACTAGTAAACTCTGAGTGAGGTGGTGCTTTTTACATTAAAACCCCTCCCTTGCTGTGCTCCTCATCTGTTCTGGCCAAGTCATTCTCCAGCTGACTGTTAAGGAATGGATCTAGCTTTGGAGCAGAGTCCTCCGCTCTGGTTGGTCATACATAATGATGTGTGTGTGTGAACTACCAGCCGCTTCCAATAAAAAGTGATTAGAAGAGGCCTGCCAGCTTCCACTGGCAGATCTTGTGGGTAGAGGGGTGGTGGAAAGTCATTTTAGTCTGAAAACTATTTGATCTCTTCTCATAAAATAAACAGGAGCTGGGTTTTCTCACTTAAAGCACACGTTTTGATTTTTGCAAAAAAAATGGAAAATATGAACTTGGAGCCCGTTGACATGGACCTGACATGTGATTTTTCTGTCAGCAGTCCTCCGTTCCAACAGGTAAGGCGTTTCACGGCCACTTCTGGTCCTGCCACATAATTTTACACATGTAACAACGGCCGCTTTGGAAGCCTGTCTCCCTGAAAACTGTATTTATTCATTTTTTTTATCTTTCTCCTTGATAGAGCGCGGTGTCAGGTGGGGCTGAGCAGCAGATGATGCAAATTCACCTCAGAGTCCGACCCTTTTCAAAAGAGGAGCTGGCTGCTAATGAGGATCAGGTGCAGTTGGAGATTTAAATCACTTTTTCATCTTGGTTGACATGCAATGAGTTGGAGTCTGGCTGCTTCCTGAGTTTTAGTTCACCTGCCTTCTAATCCAAACAAGACTTTAATAGGTGTGACACAAAACCTTCCTAAATAAAGAACACATGCCGACTGATAAACCAAGTAGAGAGTTGGAGACGTATATAGATATATAAATAAATATAGAAAACTTGATATAGAATTGGCCCAAGCACAAAGCCACAAGTAACCCTGATACACGAGGCCTTATTAAGGTGAGCAAACTGGAAGCTGTTAGACAAATATGAGCTAAACCAGTCCAGCACTGTTGAGTACCACAGCAGGTTCACGGCTTGATGAAGAATCAAAAGTAGCACAAAGATCTAATGGGACACATTAATTATGTGAGGCCATGAGAATATTATTAGTGACTTTCACCGGGGCTGTCTTGCTCTTTGAAGCAGGTGATTGCTGTGTAAATGTTCACAGAAATGACGAGAAAACATATTCTCCCCAGAGTTTCAGCAGGGGGTTGGGGTGAGATGCTAACACCGGGTATGGGTCTGTAGTGTAACGAGGCGTCTCGATGGAAAGCAAGCTTCTTTAAAAGGGCTTTAACCACAGCCCAAACTGGCTAAAGCCATTTTCCTCTCTCTTCAGGACTGCGTTGTGATCGAAGACGACCAGACGGTGACCCTGAACGCACCCAAGGGCTCTGCCAACATGAAGAGCAGTGAGAAGGGAGTTGGCTTTTCAATCCACAAATTCTCCTTCTCAAAGGTCAGGGCTGGTTGGAGCAAGCTTTGCTCCTGGTGGTCATACAATTAAAATATCATGGATCAAGTTTTTTTTTTCAGTAATTCCATTAAAAAAGTGAAACTTGTATATTATATTCATTCATTACACACAGACTGACGTATCTCAAGTGTTTATCTCTTTTTTTAAAATTTTGATGATTATAACTGACTGCTAATGAAAACCCCTAAATTCAGTATCTCTGAAATGCAGTGGGGGAGGTTCACAGAGTGGACTGCAGCTGGAGTCAGAGCTTCAAGACGTATGCAAGACGTGGTTTCAGCTGTCGCATTCCTTGTCAGGCCACTCTTGAACAAGAGAAGTATCAGGAGCATTTCGCCTGGGCTAAAGACAAAACGGACTGGATGCTGCTGAGTGGTCCCAAGTTATCATCTCTGATGAAAGTAAATGTTGCATTTTCTCTGAAAATCAGGGTCCCAGAGTCTGGAGGAGGAGAGGAAAAGAACCCATGCTGCTTGAGGTCCAGTGTAAAGCTTCCACAGTCAGTGATGGGTTAGGGTGCCATGTCATTCAATTAAATTTTATTTATATAGCACCAATTCATGAAACATGTCATCTCAAGGCACTTTGCAAAGTCAAATTCAATCAGATTATATAGATTGGGTCAAATTATACAGATTGGTCAAAAATTTCCTAAGGGAACCAGTTGATTGCATCAAAGTCCTGACACTTCTGGAGAAGCGTAGAGCCACAGAGAGGGTCGTCTGCATTGTCCATGGCTTTGCAGCAATCCCTCATACTGAGCAAGTATGGAGCAACAGCTTCATCTGCTGGTGTTTGTCCACTGTGTTTTCTGAGGTCATAGGTCAACACAGCTGTCCATCCGGAGGTTTTAGAGCACTTCATGCTCCCTTCTGCTGACCAACTTTATGGAGATGCAGATTTTATTTTCCAACAGGACTTGGCACACGGTGCCAAAGCTACCGGTTCCTGGTTTAAGGACCATGGTGTCCCTGTTCTAAATGGGCTAGCAAACTCGCCTGACCTTAACCCCATAGAAAATCTGAGTCATTGTGAAGAGGAAGATGCAATATGCCAGACGTAACAATGCAGAAGAGCTGAAGTCACTATCAGAGCAACCTGGGCTCTCATAACACCTGAGCAGTGCCACAGACTGATGGACTCCATGCCACGCTGCAGTGATCCAGGGAAAAGGAGCCCCAACTAAGCATTGTGAGCTGAACATGCTCATAGTTTTCATGTTCATACCTTCAGTTGGCCAACATTTCTGGAAATCCTTTTTGTATCGGTCTTCAGTAATATCCAAATTTTCTGAGATACTGAATTTGAGGGTTTTCATTAGTTGTTAGTTATAATGATAGAAATAAACACCTGAAATGTATCAGTGTGTAATGAATGAATAGAATATCCAAGTGTCCCTTTTCTGAATAGAATTACTGAAAAAATCTACTTTTTTCATGATATTGTAATTGTGTAACTATGTATACACATCCGTTTCAGCTTCATCTCGTCGCCCTTAGGTTTATGGACCACAGACGACGCAAAGCGAGCTGTTCAAGGACACGGTGAGAAGCCAAGTGTTGGATTTCTTGGAAGGGAAAAATGCTTTGATATTCAGCTATGGCGTCACAAATGCTGGGAAAACCTTCACAATCCAAGGTAAGCGCGGAGGCCCAGAACCTCTTTGTGAGCCACAGGCACTGTGATCAGTCGGACGCAAGCCCTAAACCCAGGCCTCGAAATTTATTTAGGAACTCAGAAGGATCCGGGGATCCTTCCGCGAGTGCTGGAGGCGACGTTTGAGCACATCGGAGGTCATCAGTACGAGGGCATGGACCTGAAACCCTTCATGAGGAACGGCGCACAGCGGCTGGACCCTGACCAAGTCAAGCAGGAGAGGGCCGCTAGATCAGCCATTCTTGCTTCGTCCAGAGAAGTGAAACCTTAGATTCGCCCCAACTTTCTGCTGACTGTCTGAAAATGTTTGTCTTTGGCAGCATCACAACCTAAAATGTCCTTGCCTACTAGGAATGTGATCATCAAAGAGCCAGCAGTAGCTCAGAGCCGCTCATCTCCTCTGACGGCGGCTCTTCATCGCTCTCTTCATCCGACGATCCATCAGGTAGAGCCAGCTAAGTAAACACACCCACGTTCATTTTGGCTGGGCCCAGATGCGACGCTTGTTCTTCTGAATCACAAAGACGGTGGAGCTTCATGGCGGTGAATGCTTTCTCACATGCAGCCATGTTGTTTTTACGGTCTGTCACTGTAAACTCGTTTGCCTGAAAGCGGTTTATTACAGCAATAGAAAATAAATGCAGCAGGCCGAATGGAGTTTAGGACTTTTTATTTTTTATTTTTAGTGTTCCTGGCTTGTTTCCTCGTTTAGTGTTCTCCAGCAACCCGGCAGAAGCCGCCGGCGACCAGTTCGCCCTGTGGGTGGCGTTCTTCGAGATCTACAACGAGTGCGTGTATGACCTCCTCCAGCCGTCCCTGTCCAGGAAGCGCTCCACTCTTCGTGTGTGTGACGACGGAGCCGGAAACGCTCACGTGAAAGGTGTAGAAATGAAGAGGGGGGGAGAAAAATGTTGCAACAGTTGAACCCTTATCGTTTTAAAGGAACTCAAAGACTCCCTATCTGGTTTCGTTTCAGACCTCAGGTGGGTCAACATCCAGAATCTGAGCGAAGCCAACAAGCTGCTCCAGATTGGGAATAAAAACCGAAGCGCTGCAGCCACCAAGCTGAACGAGTCCTCCAGCAGAAGGCAAACTATTGCGTTTTGCGTTTGCTTAGTCAGCATTGGCATTTTACATCTAATGCCCCGTTTTGTTTTGGGTTTTTTTCTAGCCACAGCATATTCACCTTGAAGTTACTGACCATTGCGGAACGAACGGTGAAAAGGATTTCTGAGTGAGTGTTTGACTTGAGTTTCTTTAAAGCGTTGCTGTTACATTAGTAGAAGATGGAGTTTACTGAAAGGCTCTGCCCAACATGTCATAAAAGGCTGAGTTAAGCTCCGCCCACATGAATACGAGGAGTTAGATCATGAAACAGGATAATGTTGACCGAGTTGTAACCAACTCTGGTTACAAATATATGATGGCTGGCAGTAGATCAACTCTCTACCATTTTTCACACAGTGGTCTCCTCTCATTACTGCGGTTTGCAATGAACTACAAGATTACGTCCTAAAATTGTCTTTATATTGTCCTAAAAGTGAAATTTTGTACTTGAGGAACAACTCCTTTCCAAATTTCAAGTGCAGTAGATCTAACTATTGTATTTTGGGGGTAAAAATACTCATTCCATTGGCAGATCATCTTATTAACCTGCTCAGATCAAGGACAAATACTCATTTCAACAACATTTTACTTTGAGTTCTCGTTTGTTGTAGTGCTGGAAAAGGTTCTTTCAGCATACAAAAAAGTGTAGAAGGAAAGATTCTGCAAATGCATGTTGCACATTTAATCAATCTGTCTTGGTGTATTAGTCCCTCGTGATGACGATTCCATTTTAAAACGAAAGCGGAGCATTGATTCATGTGAACGCTGCTGCAATGCAGGAACCTGCTTTTATACGTGGCCGTCTCTCTCCCAGGTTCTCCCTCTGCGACCTGGCGGGTTCGGAAAGATGCAACAAAACGAAGACCTTTGGAGACCGACTAAAGGAGGCCAGGAGTATCAACAACTCCCTCCTTATTTTGGGGAAATGCATCAGCGCGCTCCGAAACAGTCAGACTGACAGGTACAAGGAGTCTAAAGCCCGTTGCTGACTGCAAAAGGTTGTTTTTTTAATTGAGTTTTGATCTTGTCGGGACAACTCTGTGTCCGTCTTTAAGAACGAAGGTCGGCTGCATTCCTTTTCGGGAAAGCAAGCTCACCAAGCTCTTCCAGGCCTTCTTCTGCGGCAAAGGAAGAGCCTCCATGATCGTCAACATCAACCAATGCGCGTCCACCTACGACGAGACCCTCCACGTTATGAAGTTCTCCGCGGTCGCCAAACAGGTTGGTTTGAGCTCGCCGAACCTGAGATCGCTCCGAATCAGGATGAGATGAGATGCAGGCAGAGCTTTTTGTTTCTCCAGGTGGTGCAGGTGATCCCGGACAAGCGTGTGGAGTCTCCGGCCCCTTTCCTGGTTGGTCGGGATGGGAAGCCCCTGTTGAGGAACGGCGTGATGGACAATCAGGCGCTAGAGAGCTACTTGTCTGAAGACGAGCTGCTTGATGAAGAGGATGAGGCGGACATGTCTGTGCTGCCGACGAATGTACGGCTAAAGGCTTATTACCACCATCAGATGTGTGCATCCAGTATAAACTTGCAGCTGCATGCATTTCTTTCCTTTTTTTTTTTTTTAAAAGGAGCTTCTGAACATAATCGAGAACCTACAAACGAAACTTCTTGCCGAGCGGAGGAAGAACCTGGTGAAGGAAATGGAAATCCGTAAAGAGATGGGGGACGCCATGTTGCAGCAGTTCTTTGAAAGCGAAGAACTTCGCCTGCATGTTTACCTTTCTTATTTTTTTCTTCTTCTTCTGTTAATCAAGATTTAGCCAGTGACGTCTAGATCTCGCATTCCTTTGGTGCCGTAAAGTAGGACAGCCCGGCGTTCACGTCCGTTATCTGTTAAGTCGGCAGATTGAGGAGGTGAAAGAGATGGAGGCCGAAAAACTGGAGAAAACGTTTGAGATGTTCCGGGAAGCGGTCAAGGAGCACGCTTACCAGTGCGCCATGAACGACCTGGAGGACGACTACGTCCCGCTTGACGAGTTCACCGCTGAACAGGAGGAAGCTGAGGCAAGTTTTACACTCCATAATGAATAGCAAAATAAACTGAAGAAATTTAAAAAGAAGCGGGGGGGGGGGGTGTTTCTAGGGGTTTACATGAACGCACAACAAAAGAATTTGACAGTAGTATGCCAAAAAATTACAGATTGGTAATAATTACTTTTTGCCCAGGAGATGTTCCCATTACAGCTCATGAATGGATCCCAGCAGAGCGAGGTTAAGTTTAGCACGAAACGGGCTGATTTAATCTATCCTTTTATTAGGCTTGTTTACATTTCTGTCAGTCTACAAAAAAGTTTTTTTATAAGCTGGGAAATATGTTGTAAAAACGAGTTGAGCGTTTTCAAAATGGCCAGGGTCTTAAATTGATTGAAAAGAGGCGACTGGACAGACCTGGAGGCAAACAGTTCTACCCAATGATTAGATGGAATATAAGAAATGCTGATAAATCCTTATCTACTACTTGCATACTTCTAATTAACTAGACTATGAAATAATTTTTTTACAAACTGATATTTCACCAGAAACTAAATATGATCAGATTTTTATCTGAGAGCTGCAAGGAAAATGCCAAACAAAAAAAAAACAAAGTTTGAAACAGACTTCATTTTAACCTGGATTATTTGGAAACAAAAAATCAGCACCTTCACAGAAGTAAATGTGTGCATGTAAAGGGTGAGTTGGACGACTAATTACTTATTGCATTAAATAAGCAATGTCCCAAAATTAGAGCATTGCGGGACCCCGAGTGTTGTAGTAGCAGCGTCACAGTACATCCTGTCAGACTCTTGACAAATATCAATGGAATTAGAAAGCTTTCCTGCAAAGCCATAGTGTAATGGTTTCTTGATTCATCCATATATCTTTTCACATCATGTTCCCTTTTTGAAGATGCTCACTCTGTCGCCAGAATCTTTGTGAAGCATAAAGAACCTAAATGGCATCAAAAACAAGGTTTTGCTTCTTCACATTGAAAATGAGACCAACTGTCACAACATATTCCCATTTTTAAGTGAGTATACAAAAAGCATGGCTGAAAGGTGTGCTTAAAAGTGGGATGTCCCTGGGATACATGCGCTGCACTTTTCATGCCTTGCTCTGGAGCAGACTGTTTTCAGGTGATAACTGAAATAATTCATTCAAATGTATGTTTTTTTTTTTCTTTATGACTAAAGTAATTTTAATGTTAAAATTTTTAAACATCAGACATCGTCACTCATCTGAGGCAGCTAAGACATTTACGCAATGCTTGATTTTATCCCATCTGTCACATTGTGCTTCCTGCCTGGGTCAGGCTGCTGATGGTGGTCCAAGACCTCCTGAGTCTTTATATAAACCGAGTCTGAAAGCCTTGGATTAAGAAGCCAGTGCACTACCACCACTGTAGGATTCTAGAGAAATGCAGCTCTTTGAGCTTTGACAATTTTGGTTTGCTCCCCCCTCTGGTGTCACTCAGCATTTGGAGACAATTCGATCTACAAGAACATCATCAGTGAGAGGTTGTACCGTTCCATTCAGATGCACTGTTACCGGGGAATCCGTTTTTTTTCTGTAAAGGCTGCAAATCAGAGGAACGCACTGCCTGATGACGTGAGGAGCTGCAGTTCTAAATAAAATGATTAATATTCCACGTATTGATTAGACTTTTTCAACATTTTTGCTATTTACATATGAAAACCTTAAACCAGGATATATTCCATAGTATGTAAGTGAATCTATTTGACTTATTTATCAACTCTATTTTAATACCAGTACTCCTGCTCTGCTGCTGCTAGTTTTGGACCATTTCATGTGTCATAACCATCGACACACGCGCTGAACTCTTCCACTATTCAGACTACACTGATTCACTTTAATATTTATGCACATTTGTTTTTCTTGCTGTTTTTATTTATTTTTTGTCTCTTCCCCTGTCCTCGCCCTTCTTCGCCTCCCGGTAATAAAACAAATCGTGCTCTAAAATGGGCCGGAACATTAAATGTTAAGTTGGAAACTGACTGCGTCGTATCTTTTTTTTTTACAGCGCAAACAGTTTCCCTGTCTAACCTCTTCTGTCCCTCACTCACCGACCGCGTAGGCCCTCCGGCGTAAAGTGTCAGAGTTGGAGGAATTGTTGTCCAGCAATAGAGGCGCGGCGCCGGTTCCAGCAGTGGAGAAGTGGTGCCAAACAGAACCGTCTCCAGAGGCAGCAGGTAAAAATGCCCCCACCACATGCACCACCCTGAGGTCTGACTTTTTTTTTTTCTTTTTTTTTTTTTGGCGAGGCTAAATTCCTTCTGGTCTTACAGATGATCGATGCAAACGTCTTTACCAGGAGAAATGTGTCCTTGAGAGGGCGTGTGAGGATAAGCAACAGGTGACTATGTCAGAACTTCTCTCTTGGAGGGGGAGGGGGGGTGTCTGTGGACATATAATAACGTAAAGGTTTGGTCTTCAGTTGGTTTTATCTTTAGAGAAGAGGCTGATCGATCTAAGTCAAACTCTGGAAGATGTCAGGGATAGTTTTCTGGTGAAATCGGATGAGGTGGAGGCTCTGCAGAGAGAGGCTGCCCAACAGGTGAGATGTCGCCAATGGGGAAGAGGTCATAAACCTCCTGGTCAAAGATGTTTTTTTGTTTGTTTTTTTTTTTAATGGTGGCTAAATGTTTTGCGCTTTGTCATAAAAGTCCAAATCCATGGAAGACGTCCTGCGGCAGAATGCTGAAAAGGACAAGGAGATCGCCTCGCTGACGACTCAGATTGAAAAGCTCTCCCAGAGCCTCCCCGAACAGCCCAAGGCCAAGAGAGGCCTTCTGGCCAACATCAAGATGGCCGTCGCATCACCTCGGAAGGGAACGCCCAGCCGCAGTCTCAGGAAAACTCCAAAGACTCCCCAAAAGTGAAGAGCCCAGCGTCTGTGCTTTCTACAACTGGTTTTAGGAAATGGACTTTGTTTTTAGATGAGCAGCAAAATGTGGGAGTTTCTTTAAGAACGTCTCTACAGAACTCCTAAAATTTTATTTCCAGATGGTTTTATTTTTGCATTTTAAATTGTTAATAAAATTCTATTGTTGACCCCAGTTTCTTCACATCGTCATCACTGCCTCCATCTTTAGTTGATATAAAAAAAAACAGCAGTGCTTATGATGCTGGAGCACCATAAGCACCACAGGCAGGTTACTGCTTTAGAAACGGTTGTTTTTTCACATTACATGTTTCAAGTTACTCTTTTTTTTTTTTCCTTTAGCTACTTGCATAAAATTCCTTTAGTTATAGCTCAGCTTGTGAGCATCTATTCTCCTGGTCTAGCCACGGATTCTCAACTGGATTTAGGTCTGAACTGACTGGTCGGTTCTAACATGAATGTGCCTTGATCTAAACCTGTTCTCAGCCCAGTTCCTCTGGACCCCATGTCCCGCATGTGTTGGAGGTTTCCCAGCTGCCACACTCTGGACATGAGTGATTAACAGACTTCAGTCCTTGACGGCATGCTGAGCAGGCTATGCAATCATTTTAATTGGGTGTACGGCAGTGGGCATTTTATTTGGGTGAGCAGAGACGTGTCAAACATGAAGGTCAGTGGGCCTTGAGGACCAGGACTGAGACGCCCTGATCCAAACCAGCCCGCTGTAGCTCTGGTTTGGTTGGGTCAGTGTCCTGCTGAGAGGTGAACCGCCTCCCAAATTTCAAGCCTTGACAGTCAAACATGTCTTCTGCCCGTTTCTGTTCCTGGCAGAAGAAAACCATCCTCCTGTCCTGAGTCCACCACCACCACCGTGTGGATGATGATAATCACCCTGAACACACCACGAGGATCAGGGTGATCTGTTTGTATTCGGTTGTTTTGCAGGTAGGGTAAAAAGTTAGATTTTGCATCGTTGGACCAGCGCACCTTCATCCAAACTGCTTTCTTCAACCCTTAAACCTTTTAAGACGTGCCGTCTCTAAAGTGACGAATTCTCGTGGCTTTCTGTTAATGACTTTCTTCTTGAGGCCCGTCTCTAAAGGGACGATTTGATTAAACGACCAATGGCTGCTCCCACCAGAGCTGTGGAACTCTACAGCTCCTCCAGAGTAACCGATAAACTCTTGGCTTCTCATCCTGTAAACGGTCTCGCCTACTTGTCAGTGTAGGTGGGCCGCCCGGCCTTGGTAGGGCTACAGTTGTGCCGCACCGTATTTTCGGATGACGAACAGTGCTGTGAGACGTTCAAAGCTAGCGCCGCTATCCTTACCTAGCGCTACTTTCAAACAGCGGTGCGACGTCATCCCCTGACCAGGCGGCTGCCATTCGCTGCATTCCTGACGCCGTTTGCTCATTAAGATGAAATGAAAGACGGGGAGACTCTGATTGGGCAACTTCTGAAGGAAGTCTGTTGCGCTGGATGTCGTCCATGTACCTCCATTAGGGCATCGGACTAAAGGGAGAAATATTCATAGATGTGTTAAAATGAACTCCATCTTTCCTCGCTGTTTTTAATGTACGTTCATCATTGCTTTTTTTTTTCCTCCCCAGTAGATTGAGGAAACTAACAACCCTGCCCCTGGAAAGGCTGCATGCTCCCTGCGGCCCGTTGACCTTTACAGATGAGTGAAGGAGGTGTCGCCTGTACGGAGCGCTTGAGGAAAGGGAGCCAAGCCTCCTCAGTTAGTGAAAGGACCACAGGCTGCCAGCTGCTCTCCTCTCTCTCTCTCTCTCTCTCGGCGATGGTTAATGAGATTAGCAGTCCGTCTTAGCCTGCGTCAGTGCAAAGGGGTCAATCACAGGATTAGCACCTTGCTTAGGAGTTACATCAGTTTATTATACTTTTTCTTTTATTGCTTTGACTTTCCCGCTCCGGCCCTCCAAAGCATGTGCAGCGCCGACAACTGCGCTTTATTAGCAGATGGGGTGTTTCGCTCTGCAACATGCTGCCTCGGGACTGAGCGCGTCCAGGCGGGCCGGCGCTGAATGAAGCATCTTCCAGGGAGACAAGAGGAGCAGGGCAAGCCAGAGAAGTGAAGGGCAGTGGGGCCGGGATCTCGCCTGCTGTGGCAGAGTCTGAGACTCTGCGCAAGTCACCCTCATGCCACTGGTAAATAACAAAGTTGGCGATGATTGCACGGCGAGCGGCGACAAGGCTTTGGCCGACGGAAGGGCTTTGGTGGATTCTTTGATAAAGGTAAGCTGCAGCTGGCTTTTATCACGGCTTTCTAGCGCTACGGTCAATGCCGCGACCCGGTTCTGGCACAGCTAATGGGCAGTCGGGTTCTTCTGGGAAGTCGAACTCTCTTCAGAAATGATGTTTGAAATTGGCACAAATGTGTTTGTGAAATTTTTGGAGATGTTTGGGTTTTAAACAGTACTCCGCCAAAGAGTTTCACTGCATTATGACGGGAATGCGTATTAAAAGTGGAATATATTCTGTTCCTTTAAATCCGTCTTGTTGCAGCATAGCCAGACATGAACATACACAAAAAAAACTGAGATAAATCCCCTCCCCTGCAGCTAAAAGAGCACTCTCTTTGAAAAGAATCTCCTGGTCCACTGCATCTGTGTGGCTCCTCTATTAGCTAATGCCAGGGTCATACCGTGTAATTCTGCCCCCCCCCTACTTACTATCAGACATTGCTATTTATTTATTTATTTTATTTTATTTATTTTTTTTAGCAGCTCCATTAACATCAAGTTTAATCGGTTTCATAATAATTGTATATCATCCTGATCAATTAAATGTTGGATTGGTGGTGAGAGCCCACCTTGGTGCAACGATAAAACACACGCCTTGTTAGAACTGGATTTTTAAAGTGTGTTACATTAACGGACATCTATTCCTAGCACTGTCCTCTCTGATGAACTAAGCACTGAAATATTTCAGTATTGTGTTACTTATATTAGTGATTAACAAAAAACTGAGCTTAATCATGATAAAATAGATTGTATAAACAAAGGTAGGGTTTGCGTCGCGAAAAAAGGGGGCCGCTTGTACTCTGGTCCGCAAGGTTGTTTTGGCTTATCTACAAATAGATCCATGATAATGGGATTATATCTAATATTTTTAATGAATGAAACCATGGCTGCTAATCGCCTGAGGTTAAGCTAACAGCTATTAATAAAACCCAGTAACTGCATGGTGAATATCATGCCATCAGAACTCTGCCTTTTTTTCCCTACTGCCAGAGTCTTTGTAAAATAGTAAAAAAAATAAAATGTTTTGCCAATGACCTTTTGTCTCCACAAGTCTAACGTTTTAGCACATATATAGTTTTACCGCACTGATCACATGTAAGTAGCTGTATTGATGTATCTTGGGAGTTTCTGTTGCGGTTCATGCAGCTGCTAAGGTGACAAAAAGATGGACAATGTTTAAAGGAGATTAGTGGTCCTGTGGTTGGCGTTACGCGATGAGCCAGAGCATACCGCCGCTTATGTAAAGCGCCTTGCAAAGGTATTCACACCCCACGAGCTTCTACACATTTTGTCACGTTGCATGCAGAGACCTTGGTGTGTTTAGTTTGGATTTCATGTGGCGGAGCAACACAAAACCGCGGATATTTGTGAAGAGGGAGCAAAAATAATATACAGATGTATCATAATTGTACAGGACTGAAAATCATCCAAGCACTATGGCTAATTCTCTCTGAACCCAGAAATCGGATTTTCTAATTTCTCATTCGGAGATGCAAGAACCCTCCCTGTATTCATTATGGTCATCGGCAGCAAAACAAACAACATAATAAAAGTTGCAGGTATAGACTATTTCTCAGCACTTGTGTCATTATTTTTTTAATTCTTAAATGCTGCTGTGGAGCTGCCATTTGTGAACAGGTGCACAAATCTGTTAGCAAGACAAGTATTATTTGTGCGTTCTTTAAACCGGGCCTTTTATAGAAAAGTGGCAAAAAAAATACCATCGCTAAGGGAAACCCATTAGTAGTCCCGCTTGCCGTGTGTAACTGACCAAGAAGGGAACACAGCAAACACGTGAAGTTCAGATTTGACCTAAACTGAACTTCTTGGGTTATGTGTGCAACACCTAAAAACACCATCCTCAAGTTAAAACATGGTGGTGGCAGCATCATGTTGCGGGGATGCTTTTCTGCACAGAGCTGTTAAGAGCTGATGGGAAGATGAATGGAGCTAATTAAGAGAAACACAAATGCTCATCAGAATTTTCTATTTGAAAGCAATGTACCCTCATTCTTCCACTTCACATCTACGAGCCACTTTGGGCTTTTACATGAACTTCTAATAAATTAAATTAAGAGCACTATAGCTGACTGTTTGGAAAAGTTGAAATAGGACGCATTTTTTGTTAAGGGTTTGTATAGCAAAGCAGAAATGTGTTCATAGTTGTCTAAATCCTGTGTTTGAGCTGCCATTGACGTTAATCCCCTTTTTCCCTCTCTCAGGTTGTGGCTTGTTACCGGCATTTAGCCTCGTGTGTCGGCGGGTGCACGGACAGCCTGCAGCTCCGCGATGAGCTGCGACAAACGAGAGAAAGGGCCCAAAAGTTGGCCGGGGACATCTGCCATCACCTGACGTCTCACCTCCGGGACAAGAGCCTGCCCGAGGAACAGCGAAAGGAGATGGAGCTCCTCTGGGTGGCCTTCTCCTCCTGTCTGGAGCTCCTTCACGTCGACATGTGCAAAGTTTTGAACATGAGCGGCATTTTCTCTCTGGCTGACTCTGCGACGCTCGTGCACACCGGCCAAGAAGGTAGAGAACGATCTGCATCCATCACTGCCCGTGCAAAGTCCACACGGAGAGCTAAAATGACCACGTCTGTCAGAGAAAGACTGCAAGACAGGATTTAAACAGAGAATGTGAGAATTTGTTGCAAGGCAGTTGTCAAAGGTTGTTGTTTTTTAAAGTCTTTGACGGGGTTACTGTGTTTAATACATACCAAATTCCCTTTAGACTCATCACCAGAGACAGGATGTTGACTGTCACATTGGCAGACGAGCTTGAAGCTGCTTTGTAGGAATGCTCCACGTAGGCTAAAATACCCTGATCTAAACATTTATTATCGAAAGACGTGTTACTCCAAATCCATGTTACTTTGGGAAAAATCATGTTGGTGTTGATGGTATGGATAAATCTGAACAGTACGACATAAGGATTTTAGTTGAAGCATTTTTCTCGGTTGATTACCTTAGTCGTTGTGTCCTTTTTCAGTGTCAGGGCTCTTCTAAGAGGTCATCTCAGTTCAGCAATAAATTGTTCTAAAAGCAATTTTGAATTGATCAAAATATACAGATTAACAACAACTTTAATCCATTCTGTGCATCACTCTTTTACAACTCTGCCTTGCATTTAATGGACAAAGGAAGAATCATTGACTGCTTTGGGTAAATAATGCGCCGGTATCACTTTCCTATGCATCCCATAATGCAGCTCTATGCAATTTGATCTGCAGCTCATAGAGACTGCTGCTGCAGATCTTTTGGAAATGTAGGAAAATTGTGCTGGCGAGTGTCACGACTCAGAGATGCCGTGTATACCGTGACAGCTGCTAAGTAATTTGCACAATCCAGACGTCCCAGCAGCTTCCCCATAATAATAACATTGTTTAATCTCATGCTGTGCTATGCAGACGCTCTGTCTGCACTAACCAATATTAACTGTTTAGTTGCTCCAGCTGAAGGCAGCCAGAACTATATTTTGATTCATTCTGATAATAATCACTTGATCACTTGGGTGTGTGTGGGGGGGCACTCACAATGCATTGAACTTATTTTCAGACTCCTAAATCTGAAAATAAAAACAATGATAATAAGCAGTGAAATAACAGCCTAAGTAATGCGCCAAATTCTGTCAGCAAGATGCAGTTCCATTAGGTATTCTCTTTAGAATAGGGTACTTCAAAATGAATGCAAATACTTCAAAGAAGTTGCAGGACTTCATTTCCTCATGTTTAGACCTTTAGGATTTGCGTTCTTTTCTGTTACAACCTATATAGCAAGTCTTTTTCTTTAGACTTTTAGATGCAGGATCTTTCTTTTTATATAGTCTTTAAGCAACAATAATCAAGGTCTATTGCTCTGAGATCCATGATAAATTACACTTTAATAAGTATTTGACCCTCCTTTTATCCACTTTTGAACATCAAAGTCACAGAAACCGATTCTAAATAGGGTTTGTTGACTTTTGCCCCACAGGAGGATGCAGTGAGGTTGCAGCCCGGGCCCTCAGTTTGCCGGACCTGAACGAAGCTCAGGCAAAAACACTCCCTGCCAGCCTGGAGAGCCAAGAACGCAGCACCATGGAGCTGGAGGTCAATCAAATCGACCGTATGATTGACGACATGGAGATGAAAGTCAACGTGCTGCGCTGGATGGTGGAGCCCCACGGGCCACAGTACGCAGACCCGCTCAGCAGCACTGACAGCGCCTCTATGGCTCTGATTTCCGTAGACGAGGAGCAGCAGGCCCCCAGATCTCAGCCTCTATGCCCACGGAGCCACATATTTGTGCTCTTACTGCTGTTTGGTGTTTTTTTGGTAGCAGCCACTTTATCTGTCTGTGTTTTCCTTTTCTCATGAGCGAAACCTTAATGAATTCAACTTGTTGCTCTTTTTCTGCAAAACCAACATGCTCGGTCCGACTCTAAAATGGAAAGGTTTGCATGTGCAGTAGTTTTGCCATCACATTCATTACTGATTTTTAAAAAGCAACAAAATTACTCATTAGCTGATTTGTCTAACCCCCATCTGGATACAGAAAAGCCATCCATCCGTCATCTATACCCGCTGATCCGAGTCGTGGGGGGGGGGGGGGGGTCCTTGGGTGAAAGGTTGGGTACACCCTGGACAAGTCGCCAGTCTATCACAGGGATACAAACTAGTATACCTTTTTTTCTTTACAGTAAATCTAAATCTCCCATATCCTTAATACATTTAAGGTAACTATACAAGCATATGTCTGGCAGTTAGGATTTGTTAATACTTGAAATGAATCGAGACCAGGTGGAAAGAGTGCATTTCCCCTTTTGTACTCTACTGTCTGGATTTATGAGGTCCAAGCTGCAAAAATCAACCAGCAGGCCTCCTGAAGTCAGAGATCCTTGAACAACCCTGACCTTAACATCCAACATGGCTGCAGCACGTGTTAAACATGGTAAACAACTTATCTGCAGTTCTGATTTTTATCTTATTACATCAACAACACATATAGCCCTGTAGTATGTTTGTGAACACCTTCCTCCATTGTCTGGATGAAATGCTTTGTTATTAGCGCACATGGCTAATAACTGTTAGCCTAGATACTAAAGCCGCGTTCTATTTGTTCTCAAGTGGGATTTCCTGGGTTCCTTCTTGAACGTCAACAACCCGCTGAAATCTGAATTGCAATGTCTGTTAACGGTTCAGAATGCAATATGGCTGCCCGGTATGCATGACAGACGCAGATATAGACTAGCTGTTGAGGAGAACTTTGGACCAATTGCTCCACTTATCTATGATGACTCATTAAATGCTTGGTACACGTCAAACTGTAAAATCTCTTTTTTCAAAACTTGTCCTTTTAATGTTTAAACAGATTAAATGAAGAGAAAGACATGGTTGCCAGCTTGTTTTGCTGATAGTTGGGACCAAACCTATGAGCAAGTCTCCCTGGTTTTCAACTCCCTGGTTTTTAACCCACTGTCGCTCCAGGGTCGAGCTCTGACTGTTGACTCAAACTGAAAATAGGCATAACAACGAATCCCACAGATTTTCCAACTTCCTACTGGGCCATTGTAAAGTTGGCTGTGGCCTCATTCCCTGATCCAAGTTCCTACTTCCTATTGAACTGGAACACGGGATTAGTTTTTGCCCTTTTTAGATGTAAAAAAAAAAAAAAAAAGAAAGACGAAGAACATTGCTCATGTATTTTGCTTAATGGTCTGTGATACATCAAAGAAAATTTTTTTTTTGACATATAAAAGAAGCTAGAAAGACATTTGTAACTTGTTCGTTATTTTCTTGTTGCCAATGTAAGTACATAGGTGCTTATGCTTGATAGAAGATTAAATAGATGTATTTTCTATTTTGTATATAATATGCAATCTAAAGGACTATCATGATATATATATATATACATTTACTGTGGATTATAAAAGTATCAAGTTTGACAAAACTCTGTTGCTGTTGTTTTTTTTTAACAATTTTCATTGGTTAGCACTCTGCTAAAGATTTAAAAAAAAAATGTAGATAGTTGTATCATCCTAGTAGTTTCATCCAGAGGGACATCTGAATAAAATAAATTTTTAACATGAGGTTTCATTGCGTCGAAATAAGAAGCTGCTCTCTACCCGCGGTGGATAATTCTCCTGGCACGTTCATGTGGCACACATCCAGAAATTGGTCAGACTAAAGCAGACATTGACGAACCTTCATATTGTCATGCTTGCACTGGGTGGGGTATTACAGAGAATGTGGTGAATGCTTACTCGAGAAATGGAGATGGGAGGCTATGGGCCCATCAGCGATCTTCCTGCACGACACATTCTGATTGCAGGACATGTAAAGCATTTCTTCCAGAGCAAGAAATGCAAGGGAAATGGTGTAAAAATCAATAAAATCATGTCTTAAAACCCTATCATTTTCCTACTTTCTACACTGCTTTACTTTTATATGGGATATTGGTTCTGACCAGGAATGATTCATGTTGTATTTTCAGAGTATCTTTGATATGGTAAAAATCAATGCCTTTAATCCCAGTCTCTCTTTGGCAAGTAAGGCAATTTTATTTGTGGAGCATATTTCAGTAACAAGACATTTCAAAGTGCCATGAACAGAACATACAAAAAGAAGACATGCATAGACAAATACATTGCAGTGGAATAGCAGCAGCAGGTCAAGATATAAGTCAAGTCAAACTTCATTAACAGGCAAAGGAAACTGAACAAATAGGTTTTTATCCTTGAGTTAAAGGAACTTTTACAGTCCTCTGGAAGTTTGTTCCAGATAATTGGAGGATAGGAACTAAATGCTGCTTCTCCATGTTTAGTTCTGGTTCTAGGTATGCAGAGTAGGCTGGAGCCAGAAGACCTGAGTGGTCTGGAGGGTTTATACACTGATAACAAGTCTGTGATGTATTTAGGTGCTAAGCCATTTAGGGATTTATAGACTAACAGAAGTATTTTAAAGTCTATTCTCTGAGATACAGGGAGCCAGTGTAAGGACTTTAGAACTGGGGTTATGTGCTCTACTTTCTTAGTCTTAGTGAGGACGCGGGCAGCAGCGTTCTGGATCAGCTGCAGCTGTCTGATCCACTTTTTAGGCAGACCTGTGAAAACACCGTTACAGTAATCAATTCTACTAAATATAAACGCATGGATTAGTTTTTCAAGATCCTGCTGAGACATTAGTTCTTTAATCCTGGAAATGTTTCTCAGGTGATAGAAAGCCGACCTTGTAACTGTCTTTAGATGCTTTTGGAGGTTCAGGTCTGAGTCCATCACTACACCCAGATTTCGGGCCTGATCGGTGGTTCCAAGCTGAAGCAACTCTGATGACTAAATCCAAGAAGATGTACAGTCAGGACTCTATTTTTGTGTGTGTGTTTGCAACAGTAATACGCAAATATGTCCAAACTGATGCTCACTTAATTATTTACCCCTACAAAGTCAGATTGCTGACGTCATCCCTGTAGTGGGACTCATTGTTGGAGATGAGACCCACCACAATGGTGTCGTCTGCAAACTTCACCACTGTGTTTGTGGGGCGGACAGCAAAACAGTCCTGAGTGAAAAGGGTGAAGAGATCAGAGCCGGGGACACAACCCCGCAGCGTGGTAAATATCTCTCTCTCTCTCTCTCTCTCTCTCTCTCTCTCTCTCTCTCTCTATATATATATATCTATCTATCTATCTATCTATCTATCTATCTATCTATCTATCTATCTATATATATATATATATATATATATATATATATATATATATATATATATATATATATATCTATATATATATATATATATATATATATATATATATCTATGCCTGTTAATGAAGTTTGACTTGACTTATATCTTGACCTGCTGCTGCTATTCCACTGCAATGTATTTGTCTATGCATGTCTTCTTTTTTTATGTTCTGTTCATGGCACTTTGAAATGTCTTGTTACTGAAATATGCTCCACAAATAAAATTGCCTTACTTGCCAAAGAGAGCTGGGATTAAAGGCATTGATTTTTACCATATCAAAGATACTCTGAAAATACAACATGAATCATTCCTGGTCAGAACCAATATCCCATATAAAAGTAAAGCAGTGTAGAAAGTAGGAAAATGATAGGGTTTTAAGACATGATTTTATTGATTTTTACACCATTTCCCTTGCATTTCTTGCTCTGGAAGAAATGCTTTACATGTCCTGCAATCAGAATGTGTCGTGCAGGAAGATCGCTGATGGGCCCATAGCCTCCAATCTCCATTTCTCGAGTAAGCATTCACCACATTCTCTGTAATACCCCACCCAGTGCAAGCATGACAATATGAAGGTTCGTCTATGTCTGCTTTGGTCTGACCGATTTCTGGATGTGTGCCACATGAACGTGCCAGGAGAATTATCCACTGCGGGTAGATAGCAGCTTCTTATTTCAACGCAATGAAACCTCATGTTAAAAATTTATTTTACTCAGATGTCCCTCTGGATGAAACTACTAGGATGATACAACCATCTACATTTTTTTTAAAAGCTTTAGCAGAGTGCTAACCAATGAAAATTGTTTAAAAAAACAACAACAGCAACAGAGTTTTGTCAAACTTGATACTTTTATAATCCACAGTAAATGTATATATATATATATATTTCATGATAGTCCTTTAGATTGCATATTATATACAAAATAGAAAATACATCTATTTCATCTTCTATCAAGCATAAGCACCTATGTACTTACATTGGCAACAAGAAAATAACGAACAAGTTACAAGTGTCTTTCTAGCTTCTTTTTTATGTAAATTTTTTTTTTCTTTGATGTATCACAGACCATTAAGCAAAATACATGAGCAATGTTCCTTGTCTTTCTTTTTTTTTTTTTACATCTAAAAAGAGCAAAAACTAATCCCGTGTTCCAGTTCAATAGGAAGTAGGAACTTGGATCAGGGAATGAGGCCACAGCCAACTTTACAATGGCCCAGTGGGAAGTTGGAAAATCTGTGGGATTCGTTGTTATGCCTATTTTCAGTTTGAGTCAACAGTCAGAGCTCGACCCATATATATATATATATATATATATATATATATATATATATATATATATATATATATATATATATATATATATATATGTGTGTGTGTGTGTGTGTGTGTGAGAGTGTGTGTGCTTTATTCTGAAAGGGCAGACCGGAAGTTTGAACAGCACAAAACGTGTTTTATTAACAGTGGTCCAGTAACTGGGTGAAAAGTGGAGAGATGTGAACGCGAAAAAGACGCGGTTAAGCTTGAAGTTTCCAACAGACCGAGGCGGAAGCTTGGGAGAAGCTTTCTCTCCAGCGAGGCTAGCTTTGACCATGGCGCTGAAGCATTTCCGCCTGGTACCGAGGCGCCTCATCTGGGACCAGTCACAGAGGCGGGCTGACCCCGCCGCTTTAACCCGGGACGGCGATGCCGCCGTGGTATGGAGTCTTTCTCCGGTCCCGTTGAGCCTGCCGGCCGCCAGCAGCACCGCAGCAGCTTCGGCTGACTTTGAGCGGCACCGGCTGAGATGGAGAGGAGCTGCAGGACTGAAGGTGACGGGGCTGTCTGCCGGGAGAAACATGTCCCTACGAGGTAAAGCGGTTAGCTGCAAACATGACACCTCTCAGATATATTAATATGCAGTATTATGTGCTTTTGGACACTTTTAAACTCTCAAACACGGAAGTTTCACTTTACTTCTGACACTTAAAATGAAGGGTCAGACCTGGGCTGGAGGTTTTTCAAAATAAAAGCTCTCCTTTCGTAAGTCAGCTGAGGTCACTTTGAAGATATATATATATATATATATATATATATATATATATATACAGTGTGTGTGATTTGCAAAAAAAAGAGAAGGATCTCGGGTTTTGTCGACTTTTTCCCTGTGGCAGCATCAGCAGCAGCATGTCGGCCTTGTCTCATCCACAACTCTGCATATTTTTCTGCAGGGAAAAATTCCACTTCTGGGCCATTCACAGTGATGAAGAGAAGATTATTGAGTGTCTGTATCACCATCCTATTCCTCTCCTCGGTTAAAATTGCATTCATTGCTGTAGCAGCTCCCCAGTACTTTAATTATTCAGCCGGTCTCGACGGGTGATTTTAGCGTTTTATTTTCTTTGATGAAGATCCATCACAGTCACCAAAGGTACACAGTCTCTCAGTCACCAAAGTCACCGTGAAAACTAAAACATATACAAATATTAGAATACAAAACTTACCAAACAACAAAATACAGACAAACAAAAACGTACCTCGCTGCTTTCACTGGGGAATACTATGTTGATTTCTTGGTTACACATTTGACAGTTCAAGCCATTCATTGGCACAATGATTGTACCAGCTTTTATAGAGCCCGCCCTCATTATCTACAGCAGCCCGTGAGGTACACACAAAACACTCAAAAACATTACAAATTGCAAACAACATTAAACAAAACATAAACCACCACAATGCTAATCAAAACAGACAAACATCCAAAAACAATATGCAACATTCTTAATTCATAAAATTCACTTTGAATAATTTACT
Organism: Fundulus heteroclitus; assembly: GCF_011125445.2. Classification (NCBI taxonomy): domain Eukaryota; kingdom Metazoa; phylum Chordata; class Actinopteri; order Cyprinodontiformes; family Fundulidae; genus Fundulus; species Fundulus heteroclitus. The sequence continues at coordinate 32,804,580 of NC_046381.1, read as the reverse complement.
TGATAGTCTACAAAAATATTAATTAGGCAATTTATTTTAAATAGCTCACCATCCATTACACTCCCACCAATAATGCATGAACTATCATCAAAATCATGCATTATTTCAAAGTTCCCCTTAAAACCATGCAGATTGTTTAAACATGCTTGTCTGTGTACATTCAGTTTATGAGTCACTTTCTAATAACACCACCAATTTTTGCACCGGTCTTTCTATCACTGAACTCTTAGAGATAATATCTCTTCCTGATCTTTGTTCTCCTGTTCTCAACTTCACTTTTCGAACCAAGCCATCACTATCAACCATCGTTTCCACAACATGACCCAACTGCCACCTATTTCTTGGAAGAAAACCCTCTTTTACAATGACAATGTCATTTACCTTTAGATTGCGGCGAATTACATGCCATTTTTGTCTAATAGAAATATTCTGGAGGTATTCTCTCTTCCACCGACTCCAAAACTGTTCAACTAAAAACTTCACACGGCGCCAACGTTTTGAGGAATAGATATCTTCCCTCACAAATGTTCCTGCAGGAGGCAGGGCAGACTCAGACTTCATTTGAAGCAAATGATTAGGAGTTAAGGGTTCAAGAGAACCAGGGTCATTTATTCCTTTTAGTGTTAAAGGACGACTATTAATTATGGCCATGGCTTCATAAAAGAAAGTTCTTAATGAAGCATCATCAAGTTTTCCCAAGCTTTGAGAGAGAATAGAGGCCAACACGTTTCGAATGGTGCGTATCTGACGCTCCCAAACACCACCAGCATGACTTGCTGATGGTGCATTAAAGACAAACTCACACTGGTTCTCTGCCAGAAAAGACTCCAGATGTTTCGGATCATATTGGTTCAATTCATTTTGGGCCCCTACAAAATTTCTTCCTTGATCACAATATATCTGGCGAACAGCTCCCCTCAAACTAATGAAACAACGCAGACCATTTATAAAGGAATCTGTGGACAAATCATCCAACATTTCAATGTGGACAGCTCTCGAATAAAGGCAGGTGAACACCAACCCATACCTTTTTGTGTTCCTTACGATTTCTTTTAACAACAAAAGGGCCAAAACAGTCCATTCCACAATAAGTAAATGGTGCAGATGCTTCCAAGCGTTCCTTTGGAAGCTCAGCCATAAGCTGTTCTTCCGCTGGTCGTCTGAGCTTCCTGCACTGCACACATTTGTGAATCATCTGAGCCACCAACCTGCTGCAGCCAAGTATCCAAAACCCATTTATCCTGACCTGCATTTGGGTTTGACCTCTGCCTTGATGACCCACTTGAATGTGACAGTAGGACACAATAAGATGATATGGCTGTTTTTTGGCAAAATCAGTGGATATCTAAAATCTTCACTAAGAGATGAATGTTTTAATCGTCCACCAACCCGTAGCAGGTCATCTTCTACAAATGGATTTAAATGGAACAGAGGGCTAGAGTGTGGAAGGACCTCTCCTCTTTTTAGCAGCTTCACCTCTGAGCCAAAGGCCTGTTCTTGTACAAGTTTTACCACTGATTTAACAGCATCTTGACGTTCCTTAACACTCACCACATTTGAATAACATTTCTTCTGGCATCCAAGTCTTTTAATTCTGGCAACCACTTTAATCAGTGTTGACCAAAAGGAAAACCTGGTGAAACATTCCAGAAAGTCTGTAGTGTCATTCGCTGTTACAAATGTCTGAACAGCTTTAACCTCTGGGTCACCAACTAACAGTTCAGGGTAAGATTTAAATTCCCTGTTCATCTCTTTTTCCCACAAGAATTCAGGACCTGTTAGCCAACTAGTTGTTAAAATCTCAGAGGCACATAACCCTCTTGTTGCATGATCTGCTGGATTTTCACTGGTGCCAACATGATTCCATTGATTCAGATTTGTGTTTTCTCTAATTATTTGGACCCGATTTGCCACGAATACATGAAACCGTCGTGCTTCGTTATTAATATATGACAACACCACTTGTGAATTTGTCCAGAAATACTCTGTGTCTATCTTCATATCAAGTTCTGCTTTTAACAGAACACTCAACCTAGCTGCAACCAGTGCAGCTGAAAGCTCAAGACGAGGAATGGTTGTAATTTTTAAAGGAGCAACTCTGGCTTTAGCCATGAGCAAAACACAATGAATTTTACCTTTGTCATTTTCAAATCTGAGGTAAGAACACGCACCATATGCTTGGCTGCTAGCATCTGAGAAGTGATGCAGTTCTGTTTTAACAATCTTTCCAAATCCTTGGGGATGATAACATCTTTGGATCAATAACCCCTTCACATCCTGAAGGCTGAACTTCCACTTCTCCCACCGTACAAGTAAGTCTTCAGGCAAAGGGTCATCCCATCCAACACTTCTGCGGCACAGGTCTTGTAAAATGCCTTTCCCATTCACAATGAATGGTGCAAGAAATCCCAGCGGATCATATAGAGAGGCTATTACTGACAAAACACTGCGGCGTGTATCAGGTTTGTCCCTCAGATCAATGTGAAAACCCAAACAGTCACTTTTGACATGCCATCGCATCCCTAGGGTATGTTCAGTAAGTGTCAAATCAGGCTTCAGATCAGCAGAAACCACACTTGCGGCTCTCTCAGATGGATTCAAACAGTCTAGGACTTCAGACTTATTGGAATTAAATTTGTGGAGTCTCAAACCACCTTCTTTGCACAGTTTCTGCGCTTCAGTTATTAGTATGGTGGCATCATTAGTTGTGGGGACACTTATCAACCCATCATCAACATAAAAATTATTCTCCACAAATGCTGCTGCAGCTGGAAACTTTGATCTCTGCTGTTGTGCCAAATATTTCAGACCAAAATTAGCACAGCCTGGAGAGGAGGCAGCACCAAAAAGGTGAACTTTCATCTGATATTCTTTAGGCTCGCTCTCCAAATCTCCTTGCTCCCACCATAGAAATCTGAGGTAAGAACGATGCTGTGGTGCAACAGAAAACTGGTGGAACATCCTTTCAATGTCACAAATAATGGCAACATCTTCTTTTCTGAAACGCAGGGGGATTCCAATTAAAGAGTTAATCAAATCTGGACCACTCAACAAAGTTTCATTCAGAGAGGTACCACGAAATTTAGCTGAGCAGTCAAATACCACTCTTAACTTCTCTGGTTTCTTTGAATGATACACCCCATGATGAGGTAAGTACCACACACAACCATCATTGGCGTTTGCCTCAGGAGCTATTTCAGCATCACCACAGCTAATAATAGATTCCATAAATGTTTTATAATGATTGTACAACTGACAATTTCTCTTTAACCTCCTCTTCAGATGTTGTAAACGAACAGTAGCCAGCTTCTTATTATTTGGCAACACAGGGAGGCAGGGTGTTTTAAATGGAAGGGGCATCTCCAAATGGCCATCATCTCTCTGTGTAATATTTTCACTCAGAAGTTGTATGAACCGAACGTCATCTTGGGAAACACATTTCCCTTCTGGACCCTTTTCATTGAAATCCATCTCCAAAACTCTTAAAACATCCGAAGCCTATGGAGCGGGCATTTCTTTCACCATCACTCTATGTACAAATCTTTGGTTACCTTGCAGATCTAAATGTGGATTGGCTGCCCCAATAATACTCCAACCAAGAGCAGTCTTCTGAGCAAAAGGTTCATTTTCCCCACCAACAACAACTTCCAATGGAGCCAAAGCAGAAGGACAGTCAAAACCAATGAGTAAACCTACTTCACAGTCTTGCAAAGCAGGCATTTTGTCAGCCAGATGTTTAAGGTGAGGCCACTGTAATGCTGTATTTCTACTTGGTATGCAAGATGTATCAACGGGAATGAATTCCCGTGTGTATGCTTGCCGCAACTGTATATAATTACCAGAGAAAAAACTCCGAACCTGCAAGTCATACACATTTTGACTTAAAACAGGAGTATCAACAGAAACCATGGTACTAAGTTTTAACTGTACTGGTTTGGTTTCAACAATCAAGTTTTTCACAAGATCTTCTAAAATAAAGGAGGAGTCACTCTGAGTATCAAGGAGTGCATAAGTAAGTATTTCCTTCCCAGGATCCTTCACAGAGGACAAAAAAACTGGCACAATACTTGATGTAGCAGAAATGTTTCGGGTGAGTGCATGAGATAAAACACTGTGAGAAACCTGAGGTGTTTCTTCTGGAGATATAGAACACTGCTGAGCAACATCTCACTCTCTCCTTGTGTAAACAAGTAGGATGATGCTGCTTACACTCTCCACAAAACATGGCGCGTTTTACAATCTTTCAATAAATGGCCTTTCCTTAAGCATCCAAAACAAAGATGGTTCTGATATATAAATTATCTCTTGTCTTCCATTGATTTAACTGCAAATTTTGGACATTTAGCAATACTGTGTGACATGTCTTCACAAACTAAGCAAGGCAGTTTAGATTTCAGAAGATGAACCTTTTCTTGTTTCTTGAACTCCATACTGGTATTAAAAGCCTTTGCTTTCCTGGAAAAGTCATTTGAAGTTCTAGACTTTAATAAAAATGGAGAAGCAACAGGATTACATGCTATGCGTGCTTCCTTTTGTATAAATCTAGAAAAAAATTCAAAAGATGGATATACTCCACACGCATCAAGTACTTCAACCACAACTCTACTCCATTTACGTACAACCCAGTCTGGTAACTTCTTCAACATCTTGTGATTTTCTTCACAATCATTTAAGATGGACAGTCCCTTTACTTGAGGCATAGCCTCTTCACAACTTTTCAAAAAGTCAGCAAAATCTCTGAGAGACAATGGATCATTTGGTGTAATCTTTGGCCATAACATAAGTTTATCCCTAAATGCTTTCTGAGTTACAAACGGGCTTCCATATCTCTCCTGTAGAACTGACCAAGCACCTTCATATGCTTCCTCAGAGCTTCTGTAAAAGAAACCTTCCACAGCCTTTCTGGCTTCTCCAGAGAGATAACTTTTAAGATACTAACATTTTTTCCCCAGCAGAGATTGATTTTGAATCAATTAAAGTTGTAAATGATATCTTAAAGTCCACAAATTTCAAAGGGTCACCTGAGAATATGGCAGGTACAGGAACAGGAAGGCGACTTAAACTCAATGAGCTTGTTAAGGCTTCAGCCAAGTTTACTGCAGGAATCTCAGAGCAAGCTTGAGGTGGTAGAATTGATGCAGCCTTTACAGCTGAATTTCTTAGGGGTTTTAGAGTTTGCCCTGATTTAACCTCAGGCTTAAAATCAAGTTTTTCCCCTTCAACACCATCTTCCAGTCTGCTATAAACATCAACCCGTGCGGCAGCCATTTTAGCTTCCATATCTGTTTGCATTACCTTTAGCTTGCTCTTCTCCTCATCAAGCCGCTGTAGCACTTCAGCTTCCTTCTGCTTAATTTCTGCCATAATCTGGGACTCCTGACATTTCCATTCACATTCAAGCTTACTGACTTTCGCATGTTGAGCTTCAATCTCCAACATGGATCTAACTTGAACCCTTTTGGCCGCCAAATCAGCTTCTGCCAATACACGCCCTTGAGAAACTTTGGAGCTGGTAATTGATGAACCATTTATACATGAAGAACTTTCAGTAGAGATTTCCCCAAAAACAGACTGATATTCATCTCTATTTAAGACTTCTCGCACCCTTTCCTTTTCAACTTCTTGATTAAATTTCTCTTCAACAATACCCCCTTCTAAACGCTTACACACAAGATCATAAATCTCATTTGTTAATATAGTACAGGCATCTAGTTTCTGCACAATATCTGGAGTATTTAAAGAATTACGTTGAAGAAATTCATAATTCTGTTTCACTTTCTCAAGACTGTTTTGGACTTGCTGATTTGTTTCATCTAGATTCTCCTGAGAGCAGAAACCCTTTAATTTCTTCCTGGCTTCTCTGGCAATTTGTTTCCACGAGGCATAAGATTTAAGAAATGCCTTTATCTGTTTTGCAGACTCTGCTTCTCTGTACTGCTCTCCCTTTTCAGTTAACTTTCTTGTGCGAGAACCTGAAACCAATTCTTGTCCCTTTGGCTTTTCCTCAGTGCACACATCTTCAGTAGAAAGTCCTTTTTTACATGGCAGAGACATCTTAACTCGTACAATAAAATTAAGCCCACATTCAAACTTAACATTTAGTTACAAAACACATTTAAATTTTTTATTTTTTTTTTAAACACCCCTTATAGGTAATTCGGTGTATAATTTAACCAAACATAGGCCTTAAACTCATTTAATTTCGTATATATCAACCAAGTGACGTCATTTCCAAATTATTTCCGTGTTGTTTGATCAGTCAATTTCTCACCGCGCCAGTGGTCATCTGTCAGATTCAGTTTCTGCTACAAACTTGCAATCCACCGCAAAGACAACTCCTCATGGTGGCGCTGACTCCGACGCAGCGTCAAACTTCAGCCGATGTCCAATCCAAACGTCTCATCGTCAATGGAAGGCGACACACGGCAGGCTCGAGTTTTCACTGTAGCAGCTCCCCAGTACTTTAATTATTCAGCCGGTCTCGACGGGTGATTTTAGCGTTTTATTTTCTTTGATGAAGATCCATCACAGTCACCAAAGGTACACAGTCTCTCAGTCACCAAAGTCACCGTGAAAACTAAAACATATACAAATATTAGAATACAAAACTTACCAAACAACAAAATACAAACAAACAAAAACGTACCTCGCTGCTTTCACTGGGGAATACTATGTTGATTTCTTGGTTACACATTTGACAGTTCAAGCCATTTATTGGCACAATGATTGTACCAGCTTTTATAGAGCCCGCCTTCTTGTCTGGTAACACTGCCAGCAAATCTTCATCTTCCACCAACTTTCGTGCTGTAACATCACCACAGCTGTTTGTCCCTTCATCTACTTTTGACCTTTTTTGTTGATTTTTCGGGCCGAAATATGACGAAATACTCTGTTGACGTTTCATGGTACCACAGGCGTTCTCTTTCATTACTTGGTTAACTATCAGGTACTCTTTTCTGGTGCCATCTTCCGTTGGGACTTGGGAGTGGATATTAGTTTACGTCTCGCGTGACGTCACAAGCTACATCCGCGCTACATCCGGGTCACGGTGTGTCAAAACGGGTAGATTTAGAGCATACTTTTAGTTTATTCTTGGAATCTAAACAATGCCTACGACTTGTTGTGCTCCCGGTTGCACACAGAGGCATTCCAAATCGTTGGATGTACGTTTCTGTCGTTTACCGAAGGAGGAAGGAAATGGAAAGAAATGGATATTTTCAATGAAAAGAGCGCAGGCAGACACTCCCAATGGACTGGGGGAGCCAACATATTACGACAGAATTTGCAGTCTACACTTCATCTCCGGTAAATACAACTTAATTCTGCTCTAGCCATTGTTCTACTTAAATAGCGGTGGAGGGGAGGTGGCGATCGCTACACGGGACCGAGAGAAGCGGAGTCGATGCGCTGCAGTAGCAGCCGCTGTCGGCTGCATTACGCCCCCGTTCACGCGCTCTAGTACGTCTGTGTTTACGCTGCAATGTCCCCAACACCGTATTCATGTCTGTGGCCGACACCCCCACCCATTTTAACAAGACAAAAACACCAAAATAATCCGTAGTAAACAATTTTTTTTGAACCTACCGGTGGCGGGTCTTCCTCTTCGTCTGTACTGACCTGCGTGTTTATGAGGTAGCTGTATGTCGCGGTACGGAGCACTTGGCCAGCATTTCACAGACTCGCTCCGTCCCTTCAGGCTTTTGCTGTGTGGATCTGGCAATCTGATACCATCAACCATCAACTTACTTAAAAAAACGATCTTGTGATACGTTATCTAAAAAAGAGTTCTCTGTTTACATCCGCCATTGTGTTTGCCTTGTGCCTACCAGTCCGGCGCGCATGCGCGAAAAACCCGAATCAAAGCAATAATGAAGTGGTCTATAAACGGTTCGAGCAGAAAACATAAAAACTTTTTAAAAACAAACAAAAAAAATAAATTAACAAATGTGCAGTACACAAGACATGTATTAATATATATTTTTTTTAAATGGGGGGGTTGGGGGAATGCATCCCCCCCAGAGATGAAACATGAATGACCAGAGGGGGGGACATCACAACCAGAGGGGGGGTAAATCCCCTCCATCCCCCCCGGCAAATCGCACCCTGTTTAAAACACAGACATATATATATACTCTTATATTATGTCTATGACTTAAAAGACAACAAGGCAGCATGTATTTCCGGTTGGTACAGACTGACGGAGCAGGCAGCGCCCCCTGCTGTCCAATCAAGGGTACTGCCCACAAGTTACAGATCATTTTTACCAGCGTGACGTTTGTGTCAAAAGTGAAAATGAAGGCGTAACTTGTAACGTTGAATTTGTGACTCACAGCAGCAGATTTGTGCAGTTGTAAATTATTGATTTGTATTTGTGTAGAGGGAAAAAAAATTATTTGAACAGGTGTAAAAAAAATTGTACTTTTTTTTATTCTACAAATACAAAACTTAGAATTTAACTCCTTCTACAACTTCAAATTCACGCTTACAATGCACAAATCGTATTGGAACAAGATTACCTTCATAATCGGAGGAAAAGAGCGGTGATTAATTAACAGAAAAAGTTAACATTATAGTTAAAAAAACATAATTTACCTGGTCGGGAACGGACGGGGATTTTATGAGAACTATATCGGTTTTTGTAAGTTTTGTATTTATTTTTATTCATTTTTACCGTGTTGTACTTTTTTTCTTTTGGCGGGGAGCTAACGCTAAAAACGTAGCTATCAGCGAAGAAATGCTCCGCCATAAACTGTTATCAGATCAATATGTTGGGTTTATGAAAGAAGAATTTATTTGTACAATTTGAGGATTTAAAAAGAGTTTTATTGTGTTGTGGCCTGTTACACAGGTCGGGTTTTTTTGTTCGGTTTGAAGCTCGGTCGGAGCGAAGATTGGTCTGCAGTGTGCGGTGTGCACATTCACAGACGGGATTCTAGATGGCGAGCCAGACCTAGACCTTCAATTCATCTTCTCCATCGCATCAAGGAGAGACTCTCCTGCGTATGGTAATTCGCTGCCGGAGCGGTAGGAATATCAGGAACTAGTTCGAATCGAATTGAACAGAACTGAGAACTGATTGAATAATTATTTTTTGGACTGAATCAAACTGAGACTTTTCGTTGAACTGAACATCTGAACTTACATTGGGACTTGAACTTGAAGTTAAAGTGCCATACTTTGATTTTCATATGTTTGTGTCTCTGAATGTGATTTGAACAATTGTGGTCCGTGTTGATTTAAATTGTGTTTGAAGGTATTTCCCTACCTGTAAAAGAAAGGATAACGAGTTAACTCAGGAAGAAAAACAGGAATCTTAAAATAGGTGCAACCTAGGAAAAAAAAGAGACTGATCTAATTAACTCAAATTAGTCCGCCTAAAATAACCTAGGAGAACCGAGATTGGTCTAATTAAATTAGATTAGTCTTATTAAAACAAACTACGTGAATTAAAGAGTAAAAAAGAAAAAAGAGTGATATACTTTTTTACCTTCCCTCTTTTCCCATTTATATTTACCTCATTATTAAGAATCTGCAGGGTATTTTTAAGTTCATGTGTTGTATTTTATGTGTGTGCTCTGCAATCAGTAAATTGCCGGCCTTGACCATATAAAGCAGCGGTCTCTGGTGTAATTACTCTTGCTCCCCACTCCTTAGAGCCTAGAACTGGTCGAGTAGCGCAGTTAGTGGTGATACGGGTGCTTCATATAGCAGCATAACTATAGAGAGAACAAAAAGTTATAAGCTGAAATGACAACAGTCATTTCAATGCAATGAAATGCAAAACTGGAGAACAGTAGAAATCAGTAGAGTGAGAAAAATAGGCCCTGATGTCCTCTACTAGCCTACACCTATAGCAGCATAACTATAGAGGTAGCTCAGAGTACCACGAGCAGCTCTAACTATAAGCTTTGTCAAAAAGGAAAGTTTTAAAGTTTTACCCCCTTTATTTTGGTTTAACAAGGGTACCACCATGCAATAGATTTTCTTTTGTCTCGTTTGTTTTTGGGGTTACTTCTTTGTCAATTTTTAAAAGATTACAAAACCAAAGAAAGCATGAATATATTTACACCTATAGACAATCTTACGTGCCCAATTAACCTAAAATGCATATCTTTGGACTTTGAGGGGGAAGCCGGAGCACCCGGAGAGAACCCTTGCATGCATGGGGAGAACATGTAAACTCCATACAGAAAGATCCCAGCTAGGTTTCAGATCAGGGACCTTTCTGTTAAGCCACACCAGCCCTAAAACATGAGCCACCATGCAGCCCCATTATACAGATTGGGTCAAATTATATTGATTGCTCAAAAACATTTCCTGTATAAGGGAACCAATTGATTGCATCAAAGTCTTGACAAGCAGCATTTACTCCTGGAGAAGCGTCGAGCCACAGGGAGAGTCGTCTGCATTGTACATGGCTTTGAAGCAATCCCTCATACTGAGCAAGCATGGAGCGACAGTGGAAAGAAAAACTCCCCTTTAACGGGAAGGAAAACCTCCAGCAGAACCAGGCTCAGTGTGAACGGTCATCTGCCTCGACCGACTGGGGGTTAGAGAAGACAGAGCAGAGACACAACAAGAGAGACAAAAAAGCACAGAAGCACACATTGATCCAGTAATCTGTTCTACATTAGATGGTAATAGCAGGTGATCTATCTTCTCTGGATGATGTCAAAGCTAACAAAACTCCAGACCAGGTGTACCTACTATGAAGAAAAAGGAGAGAGAACAAAAAGTTATAAGCTGAAATGACAACAGTCATTTCAATGCAATGCAAAACTGGAGAACAGTAGAACTCAGTAGAGTGAGAAAAATAGGCCCTGATGTCCTCCAGTAGCCTACACCTATAGCAGCATAACTATAAAGGTAGCTCAGAGTAACATGAGCAGCTCTAACTATAAGCTTTGTCAAAAAGGAAGGTTTTAAAGTTTTACCCCCTTTATTTTGGTTTAACAAGGGTACCTCCATGCAATAGATTTTCTTTTGTCTCGTTTGTTTTTGGGGTTACTTCTTTGTCAATTTTTAAAAGATTACAAAACCAAAGAAAGCATGAATATATTTACACCTATAGACAATCTTACGTGCCCAATTAACCTAAAATGCATATCTTTGGACTTTGAGGGGGAAGCCGGAGCACCCGGAGAGAACACTTGCATGCATGGGGAGAACATGTAAACTCCATACAGAAAGATCCCAGCTAGGTTTCAGATCAGGGACCTTTCTGTTAAGCCACACCAGCCCTAAAACATGTTCCACCATGCAGCCCCATTAGCTTTTTTTTCCCTCTATGTCTGTTTTTTTGTTGAGGGTACAGTATATTATATTTCTTTCTTTCTTTTGTTTTGTTCCCAGTTACAAAGAAGCATACCAACTTTGATAAAGTTCTTGAATTGTTGAACTTATCCAGCATTTTCTGAATTAATTTGAGAACATGGTGTGATAAAGATTATATTTGGCTTGACTGTCTTCTTCTTCTTGCTGTACTTTCATGTTCTTGTTCAGGGGTAGCTTTGATCCAAGCACCAAATTCGTCATCTCCTTCGTTGTACTTCTCGTAGATGTAGATAAACCCATTGTGGGAAATATCTGCTACACAGTCTCTATTTGAAGCTGTTACCTCGGTATCTTCAACCTTGTATATTATTTGTCCACACATCAGATATGTGTAAAAGTGTGAAAACCCCAGATGCAGGCTTTGGCTGCAAATGACTGAGGAAAGACGGTACAACTGGGTTCCATCTTTTACAGGAACGTCAATGGTATTACTAGGAATAACAGGACAGTTTAAACCCATCTCACTGGTTGGCAATTCGCGGTAAAGGACTATTACATTATTGTCATGGATAAACATTTTTTTCTTAAAGATGGAATTGCAGTCCATACAATGATCGTGGTCGAAGTCAACAACCATACGGTTAAAAAGAGAAGTGGTACTGTCGTATGGTTCTGGCTCTGGTAGTCCTAAGACTGGACCAGCTGAACAGTCCTCATAGCAGACAGTCTGACATTGTTCACAAATTGAAGCTCTATACGCCTTGGAAAGTGCTTTGATACCAGAACAATGTAACCTGGCCAAAATAAAATCCAAAAAGTATACTGGGTCGTTCTCCTCTGTCAAGTCAAGTGACGGCACATTTGCTAGTATTTCCATAACAACTTGGTAGATTTCCCTTAAGGTGAAATGTTTCCCTGGGTGCTGCATGGCAGAGCAGAGAAGTTTGGCACATAACGGACTTGCTGACAAGCTTTTAAAAATCTTTTCGGGATGCTGAGCCACAACCTTCCTAGCTACGCTCAGGTGCAGGATGCTCTGCATTGAGGCATTTAGCCAAGAGTTCTGAAAAGAGTTGGGAAATTTGCAAAAGAACATGGTGGGGTCAGGATCCTGATTTGTTTGACTGTTTTCTCCTTGGTAGCAACACTCTGTTTGATTCAGCACTTCAGAAATTATTATATTACCTGCACGTTCCTTGTTTATTTCTTTAGCTTGAAAGGGGTGGCTCGGTTCATTCTGTGTTATGTTTTCATCTAATTGAGGGGCTGGATGGGTTAAAGTTTTCAGTTCCCTACCACATCTTGTCCTTGTTGGTATATTTGCTGTACTTTCAGGGTTGCAATGTTCTTGTTCAGGGGTAGCTTTGATCCAAGCACTAAATTCGTCATCTCCTTCGATGTACTTCTCGTAGATGTAGATAAACCCATTGTGGCAAATATCTGCTACACAGTCTCTATTTGAAGCTGTTACCTCGGTATCTTCAACCTTATATGTCAAAGCGGAGATCTGCCAGTCTATGGTTTATCGCTGTTCAATCATTTTAACCTTTGGAAGAACATCTCAAACTGACCACAGATGGTATGAATGAAAGTAGCTATGGTCAAAGGTTTTCTTTGGATTTATGCGAACCAGCAGGTCTGAAAGTTCAGCTGATGGAACAGCTGACAACAACTTTCCTCGGTAAGCGTGTCTGTTGCTGCTCTTACAGTTAATTGATGAGTTATTTCCACCTGTGGCCACATCACCTGTCAGTGTTTATTCCCTCGCTTCCAGTAATTGAGCTGATAAACGCAGCAACTAACCAGAGATCCCCCCATGATTCACTGTTATGTTTTATTTAAAACTGAAAGAGTAACGCTCTAGATCAGTTAATTTAGCATGACACGGTTTTTTTTTTTTTTTGAAGAAGAAGAAGGGTCGGCATGTGAAACGATGTCCCGGTTTGACTGGGACATCGGCTGTCAGTCAAAGCAGCAGCCTCCACCTCATGAGCAACTGAACCAGGACACTCGTTAAATAAAATGACGAGGATTATGATGCATACATATTATTAAGGAAACTACATGAAAACTAAAACAAATAAACTGCAACTACAACATGGACTGGAGAACGGGTTCTAACTGTGTGAGACCAGAGAAAGGCGATTCTCAGAGTTTTTGTAGTTATTTGTTATTTTTACACGGAGTGGAGCGCGATGTGAAGCGACGCTGTAGAAGCGAGTCACACCAGAAACATGTGAAAAAGCCTCCTGTGGATCTATGGAGTAATTTTACTCCAACCCAAAAACACCTCCCAGACAGACAAGCTAAACCAGCCAAGGTTACCTTAAACAGTATATAACTTAACGCAGAAGTTTAATTAAAAAAAATTCTAATGAGAAATGTTCATCTTTAAAAGCAAGTTACGTTTTTTTTTCTGATAAACTTTAAGCAATTTTACTAAACTTTTTAAAACTCTGACCTCCCATCTATGGATTTTCTATACCTGCTTTTCCATACAGGTGTTACGTCATGCCGTATCTGATGGGGGAAACGCGGCTTGACGTAACACAGGGTCTTGGTTGACTATCTCCACCAGTCAATGAGGAACACAGAGTCCATCCTGGAAATGTCACTGGGCTAAAATATAACCGTTTTTATAAACTTAAAAAAAGTTAATGCCTTTTTATAAACTCATGAGTTGTGATAATTAATTGGTGAGCAATATGGGCAAAGCAGACACTGATTATTGTAATGTGCGATCTGTGTCGTGTTGGTTTTGTGTCCCTCTTTGTCCATGGCTGTTGTTGGCCTTGTATGATCATAGGATTGATTTATATTGAATGTGACAGTGGAGTTAATGTACAGGTGTGAAGAAGATGATGTAATGACGCAAGCTGCTGTCTTTTGAATTAGCTGCAGTTTATGGAGGGTTTTGAAATTGTAAAGTGGAAAGGTGAGTGGACTGTGGACCAGTTTGGAAAAGTGCGAAGGAAGAACTTGCTTGATGCTGCAAAAATGAAAGTTAACCAGGTGATGTTATGGATGTGGAATGTGAAGGAGATTATGGAGAGGGCTGTCCAGGATGGCGCCAAGGCTCTGAAGCTGGAAGGTGGGAGAGATACAGGAATTGTCAATGGAACTACCAGATTTGGTTAAAGTTGACTTTGCACAATAAGCAAATGAGGTTACTAAGGTGGCATGATGTCCATTGTTTGTATTAGATTGTGATTTTTCTATTAGATAGAGAGATACAGGTCTACACGTCCAAGTTTTTGTGACTTTTCTCCAAAATTGCATCTACTCCAAGAATACATCAGAGCTTTAGACATTGGTGAATAATATCTATCTATCTATCTAAATATCTATCTAATATATATATATATATATATATATATATATATATATATATATATATATATATATATATATATATATATATATATAGGTCATTCTGGCCAGCTGCCTCCACTTCCATTCAGCACCAATTAGAAGCTCTACACAGGGCCGTAACAATGTATATATATATATATATATATATATATATATATATATATATATATATATATATATATATATACACTTTATCCTTTTATTTCTAAAAGTGTAAAAGCCTATTTGGGCATTTTAATATGTATTTTGACACTAATAAAAAACATGCTTGTACAAAAAATATTTTTATTTTTTATTTTGCAAGCACTTTTCAGCATTGGAATGAAAACATATGGCTAATGGCTAAATCACTAATCATAACGCCCTGATGTTTACACAATGTATAAATAAATACCTGTTTTCATGCTGAAATATTTTTTCGCCTCTTAAACAAAGATAGACATGGTATTAAGCATTTACGTATAAGGTAATACTAATTTTACATTTCAATAAAGTCACAAGTTTTATTGTCCATTTTTTCACTCTCTCTCCCACACTCTCTCAGACCGGCAGTGAACTAAAGGGTCATGCCCCTTAGTTCACTGCCGGTCTGAATGCCTGGTGCTTCGCTTCATACACCTGTGGCCACGAAAGGGATTGGAGCACCTGGTTTCCTCATTACCCGATACCTAAACCATACCTGATTAATCCCTGCAGGGTAAGCGGAGGCGGTGCCTGTTTACTTTAACGATTCTGCTTTATTTATTTATTTATTTTTTTTATTTCAGGACTCACGACCTCCTCCGGGGACCTCCAGTACGATCTGAAACCAAACATCCCAAAAACCGAAGGCCGTAAGCTGTTTTTTGACACGCATGCGGTTGTGCGACTCTTTGAGGAAAATGGTCAGGGTTTTTTATTTATTTTTAAATTGTGAAACATGCAGCCAATTAAGTCATTTCTCAGTCATTTTCCCTTTCCCGTCATCAGGGTTGAGCACTCAGCAGGCTGAGGTGTTGGTTAAAGTGCTGGTCGGGACGACAAACTCTAACATGGACGTCATTTATAGTGACATAGTGACCAAGGTGCAGCAGGTGAGACCTTCCAAGGAAGATGATGCGCGGCATATTTAATGTCCTGAACCAACAACCTGCCGTTTATTTTTACAACGCAATTATGACTGTTTGAGTTGAATAATAGCAGTAGTCCAGAGTTTGGTCAGGTTACTAGAAAACATTTTCAACCTTAGTGGGTTTCTTTACCCAGAGATTGGCATAAGAAGCAGCTCTTTTTGCCCCTCGTTGAAATTTAAAACTCTTAGACTGAAACCTATTAAGAACCCCAGTTAGCAGCCAGACATGTTCAGGATGTCCCGATCTCCTCACATGGTCCCCGATTAGCACCTTTTCAAATTATCGATGCTAGAGACCCTGACGAAACTCAAATCTTGATACCTGTTTCAGGTCGCAGCTCCAGCAAACCTAACAGACTCAAGGAAGTACAACTCATTTTCAAGAGCACGCCTCGTAAAAGCACACTATAGGTCGCTCACATTACTTTGCTGGTCCAAATGTTCTGGATTGTCCTGACGGTGTCGGTCTCGTTCACCTGTTACAACGACGTTCGCAGTGGAGGAGACTGTATTGGCTGCGACGGCTCCTGGTCTCTCTCTGTCACGTGACCTGCTCTGTGCTCAGATGTCCTCTGCTGTCCTGGCAGGGAGCAGCTGGAACGCCGGTCGGTCGAATTGTGGTAGGAAAACCAAACAATAACTGACTTCCCAGACTTCAGGAACAAGGAAACAGTGAAGGGGTCAAGTTCCAGCACTTTACTGAGAAACGGAGCGGAGATTACGTAGAGGAAAGTTATCCCAACGGTCCCGCTGCAGCCTTCGTCTCGCCCTGTTTCTGTCCGGCCCCTGTTCTCGCCTCTTACTAATACCTGACAGCAGCCTTGCCGTGAGACAAAACAAAGACAAGCATATCCTGGACATTCATTATCCTGCACAGTAAAACACGCTGGCGTTGGCCTTGGCAATCGGCGGATAGCAGAGCTGATATACAGTTCTCGTGTCTCCAGCGCTCACGTTTGAAGTGGCTAATAGAGGATACTAAACCAATAACACAAATGTAGTTAGTGTTAGGAATATAGTGGCGGATGAGGTACCTGCAACATAATCACAATAATGTTCTACTGATGACAAGCAGTTTGCTCAATTACTGCTTATACATAGCCTAGGTTGTAGAAAAGAGACTTTATTGTCATTGAACAGCAGACTTAAGATGTACATTTAAAGTATTAACACTGCAAAAATGGAACTAAAAGTAGGTAACATTTTCTTAAAATTTGTGTATTTTTCCTTGATTTGAGCACCTAAAAAAGACAATTTGCCAATGGAATAAGAGTTCTGCACTTAAAATAAGAACATTTCATCTCCATCATCTTATTTCAAGTGCCGTATATCTAATTATCTTGTCTTAGGGGTAAAAATACTAATTCCATTGGCAAATAGTCTTATTTAGCTGCTCAAATCAAGGGAAAATATTATAACTTTACTTACTTTTAGTTCCCGTTTTGCAGTGAACCTGGGGCTATAATGGCTCTTTTTAAATCCTAACGGGACCACATCCAGTTTTCCTTTAGCCTTAAGTCACTTTTCAATGCCCAGTTGTTCAATGCATTTTATTTTGTTTTTTTCTGCAGGAAATCATGCTGCAGCAAGTGATGTCTAAAATAGCTGCTGTAAAGAAGGACATGATTATCCTTGAGAAGAGCGAGTTCTCCACTCTTCTGGCAGAGAACGAGGTAAAACGTGGCTATCGTAGCTATCTTCAGCAGCGGGTGGGGGGTTGACTCCTTTAGTGCACAGCTAAACATCAGGCGCCTGAACCCAGGGTGTTACCAGTAAGATGGCCGTCTTGGTTTATCCGCCGAGAATCATCTAAATCACTGCGGAGCGTTTGTTTTTGTGTGTTTGTGGTCTGACAGTTTCGGTGTTTTCTCATTTCTCCAGAAACTCAAGATCCAGTTGCTACAGCTGAAGGTCCAGCTGGGTGTAAGCGCTCATGTTGATTGTTCTTTGATTTTTGCACGTTTCCTAATACCTTCATAAGCACTGTTTTGAAAATGCAACTTTTTTCCCCCATTTAATTAACTGAATTCATTCAGCGTTGTTTTTCTCCCCTTGGTGTCCTTCATCTCCTCTGCCTGGCAGGATGTGATTAACAAATTGCGCTCGGATAATATTTTGGACTTGAATTTGGAGAAGAGCCGCGTAAAAGAACGGGTGAGTTTTAGAGTTGCAGTAAGATTATTTTGACCTCACTATACGTAATTATAGAGTTTAACACCGTATGTTGTTGGTAATGTGATAACGATAAAATGCATGATAAAAGACTATTGCCGGCTTCTTGTCTTTTTAGGTAACTTTGAGGCTGTGACTTCAGGTTAATTACCACCCCATAAATACAAATACTACCCTTAAAAACACATTTAATAATGTAACATATATTAAAACTAAATTTGAAATGTTTCATCTGGACATCAGGAATTGTATAAAGAAAAGTGATTTTTATCACTAAACTGCACACAGTAACAGCATTTAATTATATTTTTGAATTCATTGACATTTATTGATGCTCTGAAGAAACCAACAGTGGCGAAAATAGCTAAGATAACAATTCTGACAATGCTGACAGTTTCTGGGGGTATCATCATTAGCAATATAAACCCAAAATTTTCACGATAACGATAAAGGTCCACCCCTACTACATCACGCAGATCTGTGTTAGATATTTTGCGCCAGGATTTCTGGCACAAGACTGTCTGTTTCGTTACAAATAGATTTTGTTGACCCCGTTTTAGGTTCAGTAGCGGTCGCACGAGACCAGTGGGTCTCCCAGTTTGAAGGATTCCTACTAAAAAAAAAAGTTTATTATTGTAGAATAAAACCCTTTGGAAAGTTACAGCAGTGATTTACTCATCTGCTAGATTAATCTTTGGGATCATTTAGTGGAGTAGCTGGAATAAAGCAGTTAGAGCTCCTGATACTCAGTAGTTTCAGCTTCATGAGATAATATAAATGTTTTTCAATGAGTTAAGCAGTTCATGTCAACCTTTTCCCTGTATGATCACCGCGAGGCGACGCAGCGTCAGAGATGACTGCAGAGCGTGATCTGTGTGTAGGCTGCTTTTATCTTGTTGGGCTCTCTAAGTTATCAAAAATATCAGTTTATGTCTAAAAAAATGAGGACTGACTGCTTTTCATGGGGGTATAATACGGCGGCTGACCGTGACTTTTCCTGCTACAAGTTTTAACGTCAGCAGCACAGAATTGACCTGGATGTGTCTCTTAAATTGAATTAAATTGGTTTTAGTCTTTAAAAAAAGCCTTAAGTATTTCCAGATTTGAGTCCCAGCTTTCTAGTTACATCATAAATCTATTGTTGAGCTATGCACCGGCGACCGGTTGCTCCATGTGTTGTAGTCCTATTTAAGGAACTAAATCGTTTTAACTATAAAACTCATAATGGTGGGAATTAGGCCTCTCACGCTAAAAAACTTTGCTGGACCATCATTTTTTTTAACCATTTTCACATAATCTGATAATGGCATAATAACACAAGTATATCCTCTGGAAATGCCGCCTCAGATGGATCAAGCGGTCGGCCGCCGTCATTTGGCTCAAATTTAAAAAAAACTCCTTACCTGATGCACATGTGGACAAAAGCAAGCACGCATTCGCAAATTATGAAGCTTATTTTAATTATGGTAATCATGATTAAAATTTATCGTGCAATTAATTGATTTATTGTTTATCGCAACAGGCCTAGTGGGAATCAAACATCCCCATCAGGAGGAATTTATTTATTTTTTAAAAGTCAAAAGTGTAATTCTCAGGTTCTCTGTTATAATGTAAAGGTTTAAAGAGACCTCTAACCACATGCTCTAATCGTTAGGATCACGTTGAAAACCAAATGTTCTTGTTTCCAGAAAACGGAGCACGACAAGAAGCTTCTGGAAACGAGAACTGAGATTCTGGAAATGGTTTGTATAAATCTTAAAGCCTTATAATTTTTACCCACAGTAATCGATCTTAACGCGCGGTTGGAAACGGCTGCATTCAGCGCTGTTCGTCCTGCTATGAACACGCCGTCTCTAGGCTGAATCTCCTAATTGCCTTTTTGTGCAGACAGCAGAGCAGGACCGCCATCTAACCCAGACAAACATGAAGATAGACACCGAAGTGGCTGGTTTGAAAACCATGCTGGAGGCTCATAAACT
The DNA here is from genome assembly GCF_011125445.2 of Fundulus heteroclitus. Taxonomy (NCBI): domain Eukaryota; kingdom Metazoa; phylum Chordata; class Actinopteri; order Cyprinodontiformes; family Fundulidae; genus Fundulus; species Fundulus heteroclitus. The sequence goes on along the minus strand of NC_046381.1, from coordinate 32,784,672 downwards.
GGACACCATCAAATATCTTGCAGGTGAGAAATTGCTGTTTTTTTTTTTTTTTTTTTGTGAGTGAAAAAACGTTTCTTCAGCTAGTTCGGGACCTCAGCACTCACACATACCGGCAGCTGTGCTCCACATAGTGAGGAGACACTGCCCTTGGTGCCCTTGGAAAATAATCTGCTTAATATTTTTTGCAAGAAAGTGTTAAGCCAAAGTTAGTGGATGTTATTTTCTCACATCCACTACCGGCCAACAATCTTCTGTGTTCTGAGAGGGAGGATGGGAAATATGACCCGCATGCAGCATTCACTCATACAAACACATAAACCTTGTAAATTACATCCTGAACGGCCTGCTTGGTGCTTTTGTAAGACGTTCTCCTGGACTCCTTCCTATCAAAGACTTTTTTCTCTCTCTCAGGTTCAGTGTTCACCTGTCTCACTGTGGTCCTGGGATTTTATCGGATTTGGATGTGACCAGGAGAAAAATGACAACTCCTGTATGGACTGCAAGGATGCTGACGGTGAAGCCGCTAAAGAACAACTATTTCATGTTGGAACTTATTTTGCTGCATTTCATTTCCATTTTGCCCAAGAATGGGTCTGTCACTGTGTTCTATTTAAGGGCAATCCACTTATCAATGCATCTCAAAAGGACTGAGTAATTATTTCCCTTTTTGGTTTTACTTGAATACATTTGCTTTCCCCGGCCTGTGTTTATCATTTCTGCTACCTGTACAAACCAGCTGTGTGTTATTTAAAAAAGTTAATCTCTCTCAGGTGAGGCTGGTGGCTGCAGACTTTGTTTAGATGGAGACACTTAAGATCTCTTTTTATTTAATTTTCTAACCTTTAATTATACATGTCTCTTTGAGATCCAGGATCTCATTTACAAGAGATACAAGAGGTATAAACACAATAATGGTACAAATAATATTTGGTACAAATAATATTTGGTTCAAATTGAATAAGCTCACAAAATATAAGCAAAAAAAGAGCAAGTTTTGTTGGAATATATCTGTAGTTATTGGCATCCAAGGCTTTACGGAGCTCATTTACATCTTTTTTTTTTTTTGGTGGCTGGGACTGTATTGGTGCTGCTTCCTGAAACCACACTGATGACATGACAAGATGTTGGCAGCACACAACTAGTCTTTAAGCCAAGGTGTAGAATAACCTTGGCTAAAATACAAAGTTTTAAAATTGGGATGATAAGTGTTTAACACACGGGGATCGCCGCCTTTCAGTAGTAGTTAGATGATGTTGGCTTGAGGAGAGAGATTAACAAAATGAGAGACTGGTCCAGCTATAACATGCTGTTAAACCTAAGAAGTGAGGAGAACCAATCGGCTTCAGAGTCAGATCTCCTTGCAGCTGCTCAAAGCTGATTTCTCCTGTGCAAGAGACTTGCTAATTCAGTGCTGAAGCAGGTACTTACCAGACCCCTAACTCTCTGTTGATTAAACTTAGCAAGTTTGTCATTAAAATGATTAAAACTATGAAAAAAGGGGTCCCAGGGAAAATCATCAGACACATGCGCTTCCAATTATAGTGAAATAAATCATCAAAGAATGCATGTTAACAAACATTCTTCAAAGTTGTTGTTTTTTTTTTCACAAGAATAGACTAAAGACGGGATTTAGTGTCTCTTACCACGCCAACCACGCAATGATCTGATTATTCGCAAAAGCCGCCACTGTTGACTGTGTGGCACGTTGGTGATGAAAAGATCAGGAAGAGAGAATTTGTCTGGATATTTAGAATTAGTGCAAGTAGCTGGTGGATTGAGTTTTTGACAAAAAGATACGATTATCAACAGGGCAGTCGGCTCTTCAGAACTTTAAGGTCAAAAGCAACTTTTGAAAGTCACGCAGTTTCAGGTCACTGTCTAAAAGTGCTGTGCGGCAGGGAAGAACTGGCTTGATCACACGGAAACAATCCTGCGATTTAAAGGGTTATTTCCTCTGACCGGTCGCAGAGTGGACCTGGCCTACTGCTATGGTTCAATTCCTGGAGTTTCTCTGTCTATTTTGTTGCCATTTGATCACAGTAGTACAGGAAAACACAAAGCCCAAGCTCTGCTCTCAAGGCTCCATTAAGAGCTCTAATGACGGGATCAGCAGCAGCAGCTTTATTTCTGTAGCGCATTTTAAAAACCACAGATAACGGCAACAAAAAGCTGACATATCTCATTTTTAACATAACTAAAGCTGTTATAAGATTTTAATAAAATTTGCTTTGTTTTATTTAAATAGATCCTTTCTTGTCTTTTTGATGATTAAAAATGTATTAATGGGTGTCTATTACAATTATCCTGCTGCTAAGGGATATTTTGAGTTTCTTTTTGCAAATGTTTGACAGCAAAGCCAGCTCAGGTCAATATCTTATCAAATTATTTTAAAGGAACTATATTTTTGTATTCTGTATATTTTGTTATTCCCAATGTTTTGCATATTTCAGTTTGGATTTGTACTTTCAGAGTTGATTCTCAGATTATATTCATCTTAATGAAATTAAAGTTGCAATGACACAAACCTTCTTGTAATACTCGGGTGGTTTTGAGCATCGGCCTGTCAAACTATCTAAATGATTTTAGATGGCTTTTTTTCATCCCTTGTGCATGGCTATTAATTTGAGCTACCTTACCGATGGCTTGCCAAAGAACCCCCGGCCAGTTGCTTGAAATGTGGCTGCGGAAAACAAATGGCATGGAGTTCTATCCACAAAAATGCCAAAAGTGACCTATTTTAACAGCTATAAATATTTTTTCATAAGATGGTTCTCAAAAAACTTCTATCTGAACTTGACATGATAATGAGGTAAATGGTGGATCCATCTCTCGATTCTTTAGTCAATGCATTGCCCGTTTTTTAACTGATTCTTGACTTTCATTTTGTGCTGATTCTTTTTTCTTAAATGTTTTTTTGGTCTGTCATGGCTTTAACTCTTGAATCTACTTAGTAATTTTCTTGTAGACATTTATATTGCTAAGAGCAGATTGTTGCACTATGCTGCTTGTAACCTAAAAAAACAACAAATGCAATAAAAGGTAAAGCCTATTACATAGACTGGCTGCAAAAATGACTAAAACAAATTTCCATAATTAGCAATTTCTGCCTTTGGGATGAACACCATGCCTCGTCAGTCAGCTGGCCTCCAAATAAGCCTCTTTACCACTGGAACCCAGCCTGGCTCGGCTTCTGGATCCTCCTCCCGTCCCTCTTCCAACTTGCCACTGCCTCCGCTCAATAAGCTGGATGGAATGCAGATCAGAGGGACACGCAGAAGACAGGCGTCATTCACCTGGAAGATGTCCTTTGTCAGGGGGACATTGTAAAGTGCAGCATCGTCCTGTTGAAAAACCCAGACATCACCACACAGAGGAGGGCGTCAGCAATGAGAAAGGCCCTTACGCAACCTGAAGCTCTATGAAAGGATAAGCACCCCAAATCATGATGCCGCCTTCTCCAACAAAGCCACATAGAAAAGGTCTCAGATGGGATCTCCTAGTCATGCCAGTAATGTTGGAAGCCACTGAGACGATCAAGGTAAAAAAAAAAATAATAATAATCTCACCACAGAATAAAACTTTCCTTTCATTGTGTCATGTTTGGTGCTCCAAACATGACACAAATCTGCCAGTCCAAACTGGAGCTTCAAATCTGCCAGTTTGGACTGGCAGATTTGGGGCGTTAAAGGAGACAAAGCTTTGAAGACACTTTTTGAAGCCCTTCCCTCGCTGAAGCCATCTGATGATTATTGGGCCACACTCAGCACCAGTAATGGCCTGAATTTGAGTCAAACATCCTCCCATCTCAAGATGGACAGCCAGTCAGATCCTCTGGCTTTTGGGTATACCCCTCAGGTACATAATGAATTTTGGGCCCCATGAAAAGAAAAAAAATTAAAATCATCCAGAAAGCTCATATGTATGTAATTTTCTGTTTTGGGCCCCCTGTCAGTCTAGCGCCCTTGAAATAGTCCTAACTTTCCCACCTATATGGCGCCCCTTCCACCACCAGACTTCTTTTGTTCCACAACCCTCAGGATCTTGTAAGAAACTCGAAATGACTGTCTCAATGCCTCCAGCCTCAGCGGTGATAGTGGGTTGTAAAAAGCCTTTCTTAATGTTACGGAGCTCAACAATCTAACCACGTTTAATGTCTGTGAGCTTTACCATCCGGAGATCGAAAACTACATGTAATCCAAAATGTTGCACAGATTTTGGCTTTTAAAGGATGTCGTCTTAAACTTTTGATCAGCTGATGAACAGCCAAGTTAAATTCTTTCAGTAAATTCCCTGCTCCAAAGTTTTTGCCTTTTGCTCCCATTTCTTTTTTTTCTTGCTATGAAGCTCCATAAGACCAAGCAGTGTGAAATTCTAATTCTTGGAAAATTTTTAACTGGTGTAGAAAATTTGATCGGGGAACACAAATAATCAATCTGGATCATTAGTTTTACGGCGGGGCAAGTATCACGGGTTTTTGCTGACATTTTTGGTATTGCTTGTTTGCAAGATACACATAAAAAACTCTCTCTCTCTCTTTATTTATATATATATATGTGTGTGGATTAATGTGGCAAAAATTATATAGTGGTTTTATACATTTTTGTTAATTATGTAAATCTACAGATTGAATGTACTCCTTATAAAAACTAAGAAATGAAAGGTTCACTCCTGATCTTGATCTCTAGAGAGGCTCGTGTTTTATTTTGAAAAGTGGAATCTGAACCGGAAGTGTTTCTGCATGAGTTCCGGTTGAACTCTAGACATGTGTGTCCGACAAGCACACAACTACAGGGAGATTGGTTGTAAGTCACATATTGTGTGGACATGCCAGCTAATTACAGTCCAGTTTGTGCTTGGGTGCTTTTTAGGTTTAAATAAAAACGCCACGTTTCAGTAACAGCCGCAGGATGGCTGACTATTTGTTTACGTGTAATTAAAAGCGCACATAAACGAGCCTTTAGAGCGTTAGTTTCTGCTGCCATGGCTGATGCGTTCAGCAGCAGCTCGGAGACGGTGATTCAGCGCGTGCTGGACGTTAGCCCGAATGGAAACACCCCGACGGAGGACCTCCAGCAGCTGTACCAGATAACCGAGACGTGTGCGTTCATCAGCGAGCACCGCTTTGCAAAGGTGAGACCCTTTAACTTTTTAAAACACGTTGACCCGTGTGTTCACCACAGGCCTGTGGGATTAAACAAAATGTGTCTGAAAGTGGAAGGAAACTCGATCCATGTCTGTCATTTCTCTATTATGGATTCGTTTGTGTTTTTTGTTTTTTTTTCAGGTTGCTCTGCAGTTTCCTGATGAGCTGCTGGTTGACTCAGCGGCCGTGGCTGAGGAGATTGAGCGAAACAGTCAAGCCAAAACTTTTATTTTAGGAGATACGTCCTATGGCAGGTACTGTAACTTGTGTGTGTGTGGTGGGAGGGGGACGCATTTTTTATTGACTTCAACAATGCCCTACAACTTTAACATCTTGTCTTGTTAAAACCACAAAGTCGAATGTATTTTATTAGGATTTTATGATAGACCAATATTAAAGTGACACCGTATAACTTTTAATGACATACTAGAAGGGGGCGCTAGACGTGTAACTTCCAGGTCTAGCGCTCCCGAAGGCCACCGGTAACACTGCGCTGTCGCACAATGAAACAGTCTCCGTGTTTCGGAACTTGATAGCAGACCACTTTGGACCAGCTAATTGAGAAGTCATGGGGTTACTGGTAAATACAAGGCCACATTCACCCCTCTTGATTAAATCCTACATCAGAGAACCAAAAATATGTCTGATTAGGTGTCATATCTGTTTTGTTGTTACAGCAATCTGAACTCAGCCTGTGGTATTTTAGGAAGAGTCATGTGACCTAGAGTGGCGCTCTTGGTCAGACGTTACATAGAAAGGCAGCCCACAAGGAGCATCGACACACGCCAAGTGCTGTAAATTGACCTGATGTTGACCTTTCTGCATCACCACCCCAACCACCCAGCCAGACATGTAGGGAAACGCTTGCCATCGAATCATCTTCCTATCACAATTGGACAAAGTCCAGAGCAAAGCACAATTGAGAATCTATTGCAAAACTTAAGAGCTGATGTTCACAGGAGCTCGTTACCCAGCACGACATAACTTGAGCAAAGAAGAGTGATCAAAAATCTAGAGGGCTACCTTAAAAGACACGCTGCAGCAGTAAAAGGCGGTTTTACAAATTCACCAGAAATCTACAGAGAAGTTGAATTCAAGTGCTCACCACAAAGCACACTTTTCAGATTATTATTGGTTATTATATTATTCATTTTCCTTCCACATAACACTTGCTCACTTCTCTGTTCTGGTCTACAAAATCATGAATCCAGGGAAATAAACGGAGTATGAATGCATTTGCAAGGCGGTGTCGGTCCTGCACAGTAACAAAAATGTAATAACGGTGTAACGACCTAAGTCAGAATCCGTTTTGTCAACTCGATGAAATTAACTCCCATGTGAAGTGGGTTTTTGTAAGGAGCGGGCGTGTGACCTCCTCGCTCTTATCCCCCTCTCCTGGGCAGCTGCTGCGTTGACGAGGTAGCAGCAGAGCACGTCGGAGCCGACTGCATGGTGCACTACGGCAGCGCCTGCCTCAGCCCGTCCAGGAGGCTTCCCGTCATGTACGTCTTTGAGAAGAGGCCGCTGGACATTCAGATGTGCAGCGCCTCCTTCAGGGAGCTTTACCCGGACAGGCAGACGCACGTCGTCGTCCTCTGTGACGTCAACTACGACCATGCCATCGGTAAGTTTTCCCAGAGAGACATACACAGGTCTCTGTTGAAATCGGACTTCCTGGCTATTTTTGTTGTTTTCTTTTTCAGGTGATCTTGCGGCGCTCCTGATACCGGAGTATCCAAACCTTGTAGCCGCCGAGCTTGTTGTCGAAGGGGAGCAGTGTTACAGCCATGGACGGATCAAGAGTATCAATCCCGAACCCTGTCCTTCTGAGGACGGCGGCGCTGAGATCGTCTGTCAGTTCGGACGGCGGTTCTCCTTAAAAAGCGGTTCGTCTCTGAAGGATTACCGGATCTTCTATGTGGGCCGGGAGGGAGCCACGTTACGGAACTTCATGATGACCTGGAACCGCTGCTCCTTTTGCTCTTTCGACCCCGTCTCTGCGAAGGGACGGGTCGAGTCCGTCAACGTCAACCGCGCTCTGATGAAGCGCTATTACGCCATCGAGAGGGCCAAGGACGCCGGCGTGGTGGGCGTCCTCGTGGGCACCCTGGGCGTGGCCGACTACCTGGCCGTCATCCGGCAGCTCAAAGAGACGCTCCGCAGAGCCGGCAAGAAGAGCTACGTGTTCGCCATGGGGAAGCTCAACGTGCCCAAGCTGGCGAACTTCCTGGAAATCGACGTCTTCGTGCTCATCGCGTGTCCCGAGAACTCGCTGCTGGACTCCAGCGAGTTCTACAAACCTGTGGTGACGCCGTTTGAGATGGAGGTGGCCTGCAACAGGGACAGGGAGTGGTCTGGGGAGTACGTCACAGATTTCCGACATCTGCTGCCAGGTTTGAATGCTTTCTTCTTTTTAATTCAGCAGTTCTCTGGAACGCTACAGAGAGCAACGTACCCCGGAGTGCAGCACCTCCAGATCTTAATAAGTATGGAAAGATATTTGTGCTTGACCACCCCTCCCCAAATGTTAATCTCTAACAACTGAAAACACAATTTATTCATCGTTTAATATCCACACCTTTTACATTCTATGTAATTTCATAGTAAATACGACCACATCTGTCTGAGGACCTTAACTCAAATGCAAACTTTGTGCATTAAAAGCAGTTTTTTCAAATCGTTAATAAAAAATTTGCTAAATACAGAAAGTGTTTTCAAGCCCTGTTCTCATAATTCAGTTTTTATCAATGGAGTTAACATAATATGTAAACTGGATGACCATTTTTTAATAAAGCAAATGGGCAAAACCTGTTTTTTAACTTTAGATCTAAAGTGATTTAACATCCCTTTCCTTCAGAAAATCTGACAAATTTGTTTAATTAAAACAATCATTTTGTAGAGCAGTTTAAAAAAAATCACAACTTAATGTGGTTGGCACATTTGGCATGACTAATTACCTTTATTTTCATTCTTTAAAGTCAAACCACTTTAAAAACATCTGCCATGAGGTCATAATCAGCTTTTGTTTGTTTTTACCTAAAATGCTCCAGGTAGAGCCTACGCTCTGGAAATTTGAGTCTTCAACATTATAGACTTTCACAAAGAGGAAAATTAGTCGGAACTATGCAGAAAAATTCATTATTCTTATTGTACATCTTGGAAAACATTTGAGTGGCCTTAATAAAAGCAGCGCTGAAAGGTTTTTCATTACAAAGGAACATCCTTGTTCCTTACTCCTCTCCATCTCAATTCAGATTCACACCAGCATGCTGCTCTTTATAAAAAAAAAAATAGCAAATAGTATTTAACTTCTGCATCCTTATTGATGTTCCATTACGTCCGCGTCTCTTTATCCCTGGAACAGGCGGACGGAGTCACGTGCCCATGGCTGATCAGCAGGAGGACGACGACAGGACGGACGTGTCGTTAATAACCGGAGCTCTGCGCTCCCACAACCTGCTGAGCAGCGAGCCTGTTCAGTCCTCGTTTGGCTCCTCCGTGGTGCTGAGGAACCAGACTCTGACTGTGGCCAACACCAACTCCGCGGGTACAGAACGACCACAGACATCTGCCGCGGTTATCCGACATACTTATTCCTGGTTGCATTTTCGTACAGCACGTTCAAAGCTGTTTTTTTCTGCTCTTTCTTTGTTTTCCAGCATCTTTCCTGGCAGGTCGAAGCTGGCAAGGCCTGGAGCAGAAGCTGGGAGAGACTCCTGTAGTAAAGGCAGTGGAGGGCAGGAGAGGCATAGCCATCGCCTATGAAGAGGAAGGAACATCCTGATAATTTACTGGAAATCCTCACAGAAGCCCAAAGATAATTTCTTCTTTTGTGAATGGACTCAGTATAAATGTGTAAATCTTTCCACCAGGAGCTGAATGTATATGTTTCTTCCCTAAAATACCAGCCAGCATGACTTTTTATTTCAGTAATGTTTAATGAATACTTGAATGCAACACAACTTTAATCACTGCTTACAATTATTTCTTATCTGTTACATGTGCAACAAAATTCGTATCCAACGTCAATAGTTATGGTTCATTCGTTGGAACTTCCTCTGCAAACGATGCAGGAAATATACCAGTGTTCCCGTTACACTGCCCTTCCAACCAGTCCTGGTTTACTAAAGGGAAAAGACGAGACTATAGGTTAGACTTGCATCCTTAATGCAATAAGTTTCTGAAAAGTTTAGTCACATGAAGCCCACCTCTGGAGAGCAATCGGATTTGATCTCCCTGCTGAAAGCTCAGGTCCTCTGGATTTGAAGACTCGTAGGAATGAAGCGCCACCAAGTGAATCTCTCTCTGAGTACTCCTGACTTTCGTCACTTTGCTGTAATCACATAAAACATATGAGCAATCGGTTTTTAAAAACTGACTGGTAAGTCTTTTTTTCTCCTTTATTTAAAATGTGTTTTAGATGCATAAAATGAAAAATTATGGAAATGTCCGTGCTCACAAACCTTTTCACCCAGCCTATCGATGGGTTCTGTTCTTGTTATTTCAAGGTTCTCATGGCAAGGCTGCAAACTAATCTTCATATTGTTTTAAAACTGTTAAGGATGGAGAACTCTAGAGTCTGGTTAAGATGGCAGGAACGCGGTGTTTGCGTTCTCCACACGAGTATAAATGAAATTACGCGATCCCTGCGAAACATGTCGGTTTAATTACATTCTGTCACAAGCCTCTACCATGCTGTGTTGGCAGCAAGCCCAAGAACTGCACCATTGCCCCCACCGTACCTCTTTGGTAGTACACCACAGGGTGATGCGCCCACCCTGCGCACCGCTCCACACGTCCTTCATCTGCGTGTTGTTGTCGACGAGTCTTTTCCCTCGAGCATCTGAGCTGAAAACAAAAACCTCTGTGGGTATGACAACCTTCACAATCCCCGAGATGCCAGTTCAAAGGCAGACGCTTGTACCTCAGGGTGATCGCGGCGGAGGGGATTTTCAGCTTCTCGCTGATCTTCTCTAGCAGAACCACGTAAGGGGACCCCTGTGGCACCGAGACGGCGAAGTTGAAGGTGAAGTGGATTTTGACCAGGCAAGAATTGTTCGTTTGCTGCGTGGGTCTGGGAATGGTTAGAGGAGTAAGAAACATACACATCTAATATCCAAACTGATCATTGTCTTGGAGAGGTTGGCACAGAGGATGAAATTTATATGGACATGCAAGGACACCCCTGGCGTACCCCTCTATGATGCTGCTGAGTGTCCCGCTGCTGCCGAGAGGGCGACCTTTCAAGCAGAGAACGAGGTAGAGATGCTTACATCTGGATCAATGATGTCTTTAAACTCAGCTTGCTTCATCAAAATGCCTACCTTGACTCCTCTCTGGTCTGCTTGGAGCATCTCGCTGTGAAGTCTAGCCACACCCTGTTGATTGCCGTCGATAATACAAAAAGGGATAACTTACAGGGACAATGAGGCGAGCTCAGAAATGTAGCATCTAATATATAATGACAGTCCCAGCAATGCGTTGGAGCACCGCTTAGGCGAAGATGAATGAGTCAGTTGAAATGTTTCCCAAAAAAAGTATAAACAGCACAAGAAATTATAATACTGATAAGATTTTCAAACCTTTATGGTTTAGAACCCAGAGAGATGTCCAAACGTTCCAGGTAGTTGTAAGGAACAAGTCCCTTCTGCATTTACATCATAGCGACCATTTATGAATTATGTTAAAGCATCAGACTACGCTGAACTGAAGTGGATGATGGCGGTCCTACCCTTTCATTGAAGACCACGTATGCCCAGTTGTCGGCCCCCTTCTGCCACACAAACACGATGTTGCCCGGCACTACAGCCAACTCATCGCTGGTCAGCGGAACAAACTCAAACAGCACGGTGTGGGCCTCCCCTTCCAGAGCTCTGTGACAACACCACATCCACATGGCATCAAGAGAACCGAGTCATCTTATAATACAGGAAACTTGCTTATTGAATCTACTGTTCAAATAGATGAATATATATGAATATGAAAGTCAATTGAGCAGCACGCTGTAGGTGTAGGGAAGTCAAATCTTTAAAAAGTAAGCAACTATGTAACAACTGTGTAATGTGTTTTTAGGGACGGTAACCCTCCAAAGAGCTACATACCTCAGCACCTCTGGTTCTTTAGGAGCAGCTGGACCGTCTTCTACCTTCAGTCAGAACACAGACTGGATCATCAGAGAGTAAACTAAATTTCACACAATACAGTTCTATTAAATTCATTAGAAAATGTGTTCTAATAAGACTAATTTCTCAGATTCAAAATACATTTTGAAAATAACCTTTAAGCGGGTATAAAATATTGTTTTCAAACAAGCCAACATTTTCTCTATTAAAATGTTCTTTAGTGGTCTGATGTAATCTAATCTTAAATGTAACTGCAGCTGTAAGCGGAAAATTATCATATTTAACTGAAATAAAGGCTTGAAACATCAGTCTGGTGTGTAATCTATAAAATGTGTATCACTTTGTGAATTAAGTTGCTGAATTAACTTTTAATAATCTAATTTGTTGAATATGGTTGTACATTACAGGCCCATCTGTGAATGTGTTTGCATATATATAAAATATATTTTTTTTAAATATTAATACGTGAGAGTTGGAGTTAGACCAGGAGCAGAGAGGGCTCCCAGGAACGGCACGTGAATGAAAGATTTATCTATCTAAACCAAAACTAACAGATTGACCAAGGAGATCAGGAGATGAAACAAGGACAACGTTTAAAGACTCACAGCTGAGACAAAGGACAGGGCAAATGGAAGAATCCGGCATGGAAGACTGACCAAACACAGTGCTTATATGCTGAGGGAGTGTGGAGAATGACAGACGCTGGTTGTTGATAAAGGTAATATGGAGCAAAGGTACGCCAGGAAACAGATAACAAGAGACCTGAACTAAAAGGAGGAAGGGTGAAGGACAGAAATAAACGGAGGAAAATGAACACAAATGGATGAACTAATATGGCAAGACCAAAACGAACATAAACAACAAGACAAAAGAAACTAAAACCCAAAGACATGCAGACTGTGACAAATACAACTAGATCTGAACAAATGCAGCATGTTAAAGTTGAGAAGATGTAGTCCATGGTTATTTTTCACGTTGGTTATTAGCATAAACATTTTTTTAGATTACAGCTTTAAAAGGCTAAAATATTCCACCCCATGATCCAGTCCCACTTGCAGAATAAGCGCTGGATTTTTCTATGACTCAATAAAGCTCTGAATAATGGAAGCACTACCCATCACCCTGTAGCTGCATACTGCGTTTTTCCCTTGCTTACATTAAAAAGTCACCGTAACCCTTTTTGAACAACAATACAGTCTTTGACTAAGAGTGGCTGGTAAGCAGACGACCGAAGCCTTTCTGCTGAACAGATATCCTGACCAGTTATCCAATCAAAATAACCTTGATGGATACGTACTTCTTGCTAAAGTGCAGAAC